>NC_064823.1:115282892-115585923 GCF_024166365.1 Elephas maximus indicus | reverse complement strand
TGTTTTGCCAGCCCAAATCCATGCAATAATATTTTCTTTATTTCTTTTCATTGAAACAGGTTTAAACAGAACTTCATCCACTGTCTGAATTCCATGTTCCTACAAAATGGCATTGTAATAGCTCTTTTCCTTAATACATGTGCCTAAATGGACTTTTATAAGTCCAGGAAGTCAACTTTAAGCTCTTACAGTCATGACAGGAGCTGCATCTGAACAGAGAAGAGAACCATTAGAGAGAAACCCTCTGAGACGACATGGGGTCATCCAAAGGACAGGAGGTACTCCTTCATTTTCAGTTCCTGACATGTTATTGAGCTGCCCTGAGTGAAGCACCACAAATCATTGACATTCTGGGAGCTAGGCAGACATTTCATACTGTTACAATACTTTCATTTTATGCCCTAGAAATACCTGAAATAATGTGAATTTTCACTGGGGAATGTGAGTGTTTGTTCAGTGTATTTTGACATAAGCACACGAAGGAGCCAGAGGCACCTACAACTTTGAAAGTGAAACCCAAATAAATAAAATGAGGAACGAACACATGGGTTGTCTGGGTACTTCTCACACCAGAAATCTTCAACCTAAGTTCCTAGGCTACTTAGAAATGGGGCAAGCTGGGAGGGCTTAGGGGTTGGAATGAGAGAATTTCGGTGTACAAGGTCTGATTGGGGATCTGGTTGTGTTTATGGTATGATTTTAAAGTTAAATGGACATTACCTTTTGATTATGCACACCTGTGGCTACTACCAAGCATTGACTACGATGCTGTTCTTTAAAAGGGCAGCAATCTTATTCACATTCAGGACAAAGCACACATTGAACATGAGGAAAACCTGCTTAAAATGGGTGGCATTTGTCTCCTGGACATTACTAGGAAGGCTGCTGGTCTATTTACCTTCGGAAAGGACAAAGACAAAACTGTCAAAAGCAGATCGGTCCTTGTAATGCATTGGGATTTATTACCTAAATGCCAGTAAAGAAGATAATATAAATGCTATGTAACGAATTCATGAAAAGATGTCGTGTCAAATTGAAGTTATTACAATTATAATCATGTACAATTAGGAAGACATGCACTATGTATTAGCAGTGTACTTGCCCTAGACAAAATTTAACATCAACATAACATTGTGCTATATGGCAGTTATGATAATGGACAATTAATTCACTATTAGGTGGATTCACAATTATAATAATTTTGTGAGTGATTAATAAAGCATGCTAACTGCAGTAGAATGTCAAATTCTGTACACGTTCCCCCAGAAATACTATTTTTAACTTTTAGTGGTATGAAGATGTTTAGACTTTATGGAACAAAAAATGTGTACTACGTTAGAATCTATTGTTAGTATTTACATCACAAAAACAGAATTTGATAGCAATTAAGATCATACAGATGGATGCTTTAATACATAGAGACTGAAATCACATTCCTTTTTCCATTCAATTTTTTTATTATCCTTGAAAAAAATACATTACAATTCGAACTTAGATTTCCCCAGTTTATATGTTATTAATAAGCTAGCTAAGAGCTAAAAGAAATACATTGATTCTTTCATACCACAGGTGATATTTTTGGTGCCCTCTGAAAATAATAACTTAAAATAATACCTTTTAGCTGTAAGACAATTTTACCAATATCTTCCAAATGGAAGGAAAGTTAATGTATACTTCTGAAAATGTTGTTGTTAGGTGCTGTCGAGTCGATTCTGACTCATAGCGACCCTATAGGTCAGAGTAGAACTGCCCCATAGGGTTTCCAACATATTTTACTTTATATACATAATTCATTTCTGTGATATTCTTGGTTTAAAAATAAGATATAATTGATGGAGTTAAACATCCATGCTCTGAGTCACTGATATTCTCAGTCACTTTTTTTAATCTTTGATGTTCTTACATTTAAATTTTAAAAAAAATTGATAGCAATAAGTAGAAACATTGAATTCAGAGATTTTAGAAGAACATTTTTCTCCCTAACTAATTCCTTGCTACATAAGAATGATGCACAGTGTATGATTCCAAACAATGTTAATTGTTTTTATTTTGTTGTTTTTTTATGTGAACCAAAAACCGAAAAAAGGGAATGGCTAGTCTATGGTGGGATGACATATACGTACTTTCGTATTTTGGATGTGGAAATCAATCACCTTTGGTTCATGTGAAGAAGGACCAACCATCCTCAATAGTCCAAGCTGAGGGAGGAAAACTAACACTTGGCCAGATGTGGGAGGAAGAATAACCTACAATTGGGAAAGTAGAAAAGTGGAGGAGTATGAATTATCGTTCTCTTCCTTAGGATGTGTCAAACAGCTGAATACAATGTGCTACTGGATATTAAATAATACCAGTTACAAGTTGTCATAGAGACCATTCTAAGTCATGGTGATCACATGTGTGTAAGAGTAGAACTGCACACTATAGGGTTTTCATTGGCTAAGTTTTAGAAGTAGATTACCAGGCCTTTCTCTGAGTCTCCACTGGTTAGCAGCCAACTGTTTGCACTACTTAGGGACTAATATTAAACAATACAATGGTATTAATAGTCATTGGTTATCAAGTGGCAACTATGTGATAACCAATGTAATAGACTTTTAATAGTCCTTATTTAATCGTTATAATCCTATGAGTAGACACTAGAGTTTCCCCCATGTCATAGATGAGGAAACCGATACTCAGAGGGGTTAGTCTGCTTAGCCAAGGTGACATAGTAAGCATCTAGATCAGAATTCAAACCAAGAACTGCCTCTGATAACCCATACATGTTCTTTTTATGCTACAAGAGTACTCTTGTACTCTTATATTTTAAGAAAAATAAAGTGTATTCTAGTAATCTCAGTTTATAGAATACTTTGTTTTTCATAGTATGACAAGGACAAATCAAAGGGTATTTTTCCATCCAAATGGTGAGAAGAGAAGAAAATCACACACCTGAATATGGTAATAAAATAACACAAGGTATGAGAACATTTGGTAGAATCTGGTTGTCTATTAGCTGTATAGATGTGTGATGTTTTATCTTGAACCAGCCGCTTCACAGTCACTACTCTCATTCCTGCTTCTTTACTCTCCTTCATGTCTTTCAGCTTCCTTGCAACTCCCCCCCTTTTTTTCCTTAACTCTACCCAATTCCACTAGTTCTTTAAAGAACTAAAGTCCAACTCCTTCTAGAGAACTCTGGCCGAATATTTTAACCAAAGGATCGCATTTTACTTTTATGATCGATATCAGATCTTGACTCTTGATAATAAGCTGGTCTAAACAATAATAAACTGTTCTAAACAAGTATCTTCAGTCAATCTATAGAAAGTTTTCAGCTCATAGGAAGTGCTCAAAATCATCTGTTTGATTAATCAATTGTCGCATCAGGCATGTCTTTTAAATTATGCATGTGGTACTTGGTTCATTTGATAATGCTAGGAGCCATAAGTACTTACCTATATCTTGCAGCCAAACCAATAGGTTTTGCACAAAACTAAACATTTTTCCAACCTTAGAGACTATTTCCAAATTCCAGATAGCTATTTTAGACTGGTAATATGAGTGACTCACTCACTCAAAAAGGAGCCTAGGTGGCACAGTGGCTAAGCATTCGCTTGCCTACCAAAAGATCAGCTGTGCAAACCCATCTGCAGCTCTGTGCGAGAAAGATGTGGCAGTCTACTTCCTTAAACCCTATGGGACAGTTCTACTCTGTCCTATAGGGTTGCTATGAGTCAGAGTTGACTCAACAGCCACGGCCTTTTTATGGATAACAGCAATGGTCTGTTTATGGATACTTACTCAAATAGAAATTTATTGAATAACTTCTGTGCCTTGGGTTCAGCATAAGGCATTGATGATATAGAGGTGAGTCAGATCCTGCTTGTAAGAGATGTCATCTTCTAGTAGAGGAGACAGACTTGTATAGATGATAAACTAAAATACTGAGTGTTATAGGAGCTTGGAAAAAATAGCTATGTCACCAGAGAAAAGCCGGCATGCTAGAGGCCCCACAGATTAGCATCAACTTAATAAAATTAATGAAATAAGGTTCTCTTTTGCTGGCCCAGAAACTTAGTCTTCACAAATCGTCATAAAGGATTCTGAGTCTCAGGGACGGACTTCCCAGAATGCTAGAGTGTTAATGTATAATTAAAAAAAAGGTAAGTAGATGTCCTTGTCCCATGACCAACTCATTGGTGAGCACTGAATCAGCATAATTAGCTCTGTACTTACTAGTAAGTGACCTTGGAAAATTACTTAACAACTTTAACATCTATAAAATAGTGATAATAATTGTACCTATCTCTAGGATTGCTGTGAGAGCTAAATGACTTAATATATGTAAAATGCTTAGAACAGTTTCTTGCACCAAGTATATGATCGAAAATAAAATAACATTATTTGAACATTTAATTGTATGGTTTATAACAGCCTTATGCATATATTACTAGAGCAGGCTTATAGCAGCCAAGAGACCTGAGCTGGCAAATTTATTCACTCATTTAGCCTCATTCCCTAGAATCTATTGAGCACCTAATCTAAGCCATTCATTCTGCTTGGTGCTGGAGATATAATAGTCAATCAGTCAGACTGGTGGATGCCTTTATGGAGCTTACATTTTAATAGGAAATTTATAAAATAATTACAATAAGATATTTTGTTGTTGTTAGGTGCTGTTGAGTTGGTTTTGACTTATGGTGACCCTATGCACAACAGAATGAAACACTCCTTGGCCCTGTGCCATCCTCACAATCGTTATTATGCTTGAGCCCATTGTTGCAGCTGTGTCAATCCATCTCGTTGACGGTATTCCACTTTTTCATTTACTGTCTACTTTACCAAGCATAATGTCCTTCTCCAGGGACTGGTCCCTCCTTAGGACATGTCCAAAGTATGTGAGACAAAGTCTCCCCATCTTTGCTTCTAAGGAGGGCTCTGACTGTACTTTTTCTAAGACAGATATAAGAAAATAAGGTATAATGACTGTTATTGTTGGTGGAAGAGAGGGTGGGAGGCTTATTTCCTACTTCTGATGCTCTCTTCCATGTAGACGGAGCTCCATGAGCATAACCTCCTGTATTTTCTCTTTCCTCTCACTCATTTGTCTCCCAATGAGAAAGAGTAAAGTTTCTTAGGGACAAGTTTAAGATAAGAAAATTTGGCATGCGTGGACAGGTCCATAAAACAAAACGAGACTAAAGAAGCACACCAGCCCTGGGGCAAAGAAGAGAAGGCAGGAGGGGACAGGAAAGCATTGGGTAAATCTGCTGCAATGGACCTCTTTAAAGTGTTGAAGAGCAAAGATGTCACCTTGAAGACTAAGGTGCGTCTGACCCAAGCCATGGTATTTTCAGTCACATCATATGCGTGCAAAGCTGGACAATCAATAAGGAAGACCGAAGAAGAACTGCTGCCTTTGAATTGTGGTGTTGGCGAAGAATATTGAATATACCATGGACTGACAAAAGAATGAATAAATCTGTCTTGGAAGAAGCACAACCAGAATGCTCCTTAGAGGCAAGGATGACGAGACCGCATCACATACTTTGGACATGTTGTCAGGAGAGATCAGTCCCTGGAGAAGGACATCATGCTTGGCAAAGTACAGAGTCAGCGGAAAAGAGGAAGACCTTCAACGAGGTGGATTTACACAGTGGCTGCAACAATGAGCTCAAGCATAACAACGATTTTAAGGATGGCACAGGACCAGGCAGTGTTTTGTTCTGTTGTGCATAGGGTAACTATGAGTTGGAACCGACTGGACGGCACCTAACAACAACAAGGTCGAGAAGGGAGAGTGTTGACATGTTGTGGGATTGTTAACCAACGTCATAAAACAATATGTGTACTAACTGTTTAATGAGAAACTAGTTTGTTCTGTAAACCTTCATCTAAAGTACAATTTAAAAAAAGAAAAGAAAAAAAAAAAAACTGGGCGTGTATGGGCCCCAGTCCTTCTTCACTGTTTATCACTTGCCCACACACTTGAAGGGAGCATGTATTCTCTGCTTTGGTAAGGGGGTCTGTACTCATGGATCCATCACTGCCAGTAACTGGATGGACAGCTCCAATGTTGCAGCTCAGGTTGGAAAATCCACTTATTGGCAAATAAGCTACATTCTCTAAGATTAACTTTAATAGTAATGGGGGTGGTAATTTTTCTCCATCTGCAATAATCTTTTGTCAAATTCTCATTTGATTCCTAACTCAAGTGGGGGAAGGAGAATTATTTGTTGGGTCCCTTATGCCCCAAATATTTATGATTCAGGGAGACAACAAATTCTCCCTGGGAGATTTGACGAGAGATCAAATTTAATCTAGAGAGACAGAAAAGACCTAGTGAAGGAAGTGATGCACATGGTTTGAGAGGATGGAAACAAGTGGGACAGTCAAAAGAGAGAGAGGGTGGGTCTGCAGAAAGCACAGTGGGTTCTTCTTCTCATGGTCCTCAATGAGCACTGCTTATGGGTCTTCTACTTCCCTTTATCTATGTTGAAAATTCTCTTTTTAGATATATTAATTCCATGTTTACTCTTCAAGGTCTTTAGTCATTTGAAAAAGTCAGCCTTCATATTAGGTTACATCCTCACTTTTTGTTAGAGGAAAGCTTTCAAGGGCCCATTTAAATTATTGTCCATTTACAAGTTAATTTTTTTATCATTTATTATTAATAAGAGTCAATAATTGAGGACTTACTATTTCTCAGGGACCCAGAAAGAACTTTATATACATGATCTCATTTGATCCTTATAAAACTCTAACAGGGACAGTGTTACTATCCCCATGTTCAGATGAGAAAATTAAAGTACACAGAGGTTAAGTAACTAGTCCCAAGGTCATGTAGCTAGGAAGTAGCAGAGCCAGGGTGGAAATCTGTTGCATTATTTTGACTCCAGTGTCCATACTCCTAATAAGTAGAGTTTACTTCCTTAAAAGCTAATGATATTTCTAAGTTTTGGATTGCCCATTTTCACCCCTAATTATAAGGGTTGAGAAAACCTCTATGAGGTGTCAGCAAGGAAATAGACACTGCAGTGCCATCCAATCTCTTCCACTGGCAAAGCAATCAAGGACCCCTTGATACAGAGTGAAATGTCTGGTCTTTGAGTGAAAATGGCACATAGTTTTGTCTTTTTGATTCACCAAAACCTAAATAGCACTAGCCTTAATGAGGAAATATATTTGCATGCATGTCCACGTACACTTGGGTATCTAAATCAATATGTTCTTTCTGGAGAATTTCTCATTAACAACTTTTGAACCACAAAAATATAAGCTTTGAGTTAATTAAGTTCAACTCAGCAAAAATTTACTAAGGACTAGCAACAGTGCCAGGAACAACGGAGAATACAAACCCTGTCTTCAAGGATATCACAGTGTCTTACCTTGTGATTTTTATTCTCATTTCTATTCACAGAAGTAATTTTATTATTTTCTGAGCTTCCTGTTTTCTTCCTTCTATTTGCTTTGTTGCCCAATATAAATGAGAGATGGGTTCCTTCATAAGCTGTATTTTTATCACTTTGTGCCAAGGCAAATAGAAAAGACAGGTGAATAAGGGTTTTCTGTTTCTCACTAAAATTTTAAATAGAACCTAGAACACTGTCATCATAAAAAATAATTTATTGTGATGTTGATAGCAACATTTATTTCTTTGGCATTTTATATGACAGAAAGAGCATTACAGGGAATGAGAAGTTCTACTTTTTCTAAATATCACAAATAGCTGACAAATATCTTCCTATATTCGCAAACCTTTCTGAGACATCTGCCCAAATTAACTGGGCCACTAAAGAATCCAGTGTACCACCTGCTCCCCAAAGGCAGAGGAAATGAAAGGAAAAAGAGTGGTCAGGAGGGATAAGAATGTGCTTAGGAAAAAATCCCTCCAACCAGTAAGCAAGGTTTTGGAAAATATATCTCTGCTCTAATATTCATGTGCCATTTTATAGATGCAACTTTACTCTAAACTTCTGCCTTATGCTTTTAGTATCTCACATTATTGTCAGGTGTAGACCCTATAGACGTTAAATGAAAATCACTTGGTACAGTGATTGCTTCTGTGTGTCCTTTTTATCACCTCAATCTTCTGTGTTTCAGTCTACACTGATAAAATGTTAATTAAAAATGAAAATACAACTCTTTTGAGAAAGGTATGCAGAGAATGAGGAATGAAAGGAGAAAGTGAGAAAGCCTTTCAACCAGTACAGTGAATCTAGAATAGAGAGAGAAAAATAAGGAATGGCTTTCTGCATCAGCTTGTCTTTCAGTAATTACAACAATCACTTTCAAGAACTGTCTGAATATTAAAGTGGTGAAACTAAAATCAATCTAATTATCCACAGTAACATCCCTTCCATCGATTTCCATTACAGAGGAAACAAAATTGGCCATTACTTACCACTTCAGTGTTAATGCTGGCTGCAGCCCCACTGAGAGGTACTTAGATACACACCATTTGTTAGAAATCTGGAAGTGATTCCTTCGACTATTAGCGCGTATATAGAAAGAGAGAAGAGACAGGGAGAATTACTAATTCATTTTTTTCTTTCAACAAACAGGTACTGAGCTTATCCCCAGAACTATAAACATGCATAAGAGGCTGTTTCTTTATTCAAAGAATTTGGAGTCTGATTGGGAACCTAAACATATAAATAGCTAATTATGAAACAATGTGGTAAAAGCAATCATGGAGTATCTACATGGTTCTAAGGAGGAATGAATAGCCAAGCTGGGATGTTTGTAAAACATTGGAAGAGGGACATTAGTCATGGATACAATTTAGCTATATCTTGGGAGAAGTTGGAGAGAGGAAAACAATATTCTCTCCAGAAGAAAATTCTGACCAAAACATGGAGGTGAGAAACACAAGGAGGTGAATATGAACCACAAGCAATGTGCATTCTGCAACATGCTAAGCCAGACAGAGGTTGTGAAGCAAAGAAGCAATGAGGCAATGAAGAATTCTTAATATTCTATTTTCAAAAACAGAAATTTTTCCTAATAGGTGACGGGGGAGTCCAAAAGTTTACAAGCATTGGTGATGTTGTCATTGTTAGGTGCCGTTGAGTTGGTTCCAACGCATAGTGACCCTGCTTACAACCGAACAAAATATTGCTTGGACCCCTACCATCCTCACAATTGTTACTATGTTTGAGCCCATTGTTGCAGCCATGTGTCAATCCATCTCCTTGAAGGTCTTCTTCTTTTTCACTGACCCTCTACTTTACCAAGCATAATGTGCTTCTCCAGGGACTGGTCCCTCCGGATAACATGCCCAAAGCACAAGAGACAAAGTCTCGCCATCCTTGATTCTAAGGAGCATTCTGGCTGCAAGTCTTCCAAGACAGATTTCTTCATTCTTCTGGCAGTCCTTAGTATATTCAATATTCTTCCCCAACACCATAATTAAAATGCATCAATGCTTCTTCGATCTTTCTTAGTCATTGCCCAGCTTTCACATGCATAAAAGGTGATTGAAAACACCATGGCTTGGGTCAGGAGCATCTTAGTTCTTAAAGTTACACCTTTGTTTTGTTTTTTTTTTTTAAAAAAAAAAGCATTTTAAAGAGGTCTTTTGCAGCAGATTTGCCTAATGCAATGGGTCTTGATTTCTTGACTGCTGCTTCCATGGGTGTTGATTATGGATCCAAGCAAAATGAAATCCTTGACAACTTCAATATTTTCTCAATTTTTCATGATGTTGCTTATTGGTCCAGTCGTGAGGATTTTTGTTTTCTTTATGTTGGGATGTAATCATTCTAAAGGCTGTAGTCTTTGATCTTCATCAGTAAGTGCTTCAAGTCCTCTTAGCTTTCGGTGACAAGGTGTGTCATCTGCATATCACAGGTTGTTAATGAGTCTTCCACCAATCCTGATGCCCAATTCTTGTTCATATAGCCCAGCTTCTTGGATTATTTACTCAGCATACAGATTAAATAAGTATGGTGAAAGATATAATAGCCCTGATGCTCACTTTTACTGATTGTAAACCACACACTATCCCCTTGGTTCTGTTCAAATGGCTGCCTCTTGGTCTATGCATAGTTCCTCATGAGTGCAATTAAGTGTTCTGGAATTCCCATTCTTCACAATGTTATCCATAATTTGTTATGATCCACACAGTTGAATGCCTTCGCATAGTCAATAAAACACAGGTAAACATCTTTACGTTATTCTTTGCTTTTGGCCAAGATCCATCTGACATCAGCAATGATATACCACTTCCCATGTCCTCTTCTGAATCTGGCTCGAATTTCTGGTAGTTCCCTGTCTACACATTGGTGCAATCATTTTTGAATTACCTTCAGCAGATTTTTACTTGCATGTGATATTAATGATATTGTTTGATAATTTCCACGTTTTGTTGGATCACCTTTCTTTGGAATGAGCACAAATATGAATCTCTTCTACTCAGTTGGCCAGGTAGCTATACTCCAAATTTCTTTGCATAGGGGAGTGAGCTCTTCCACTGTTACATCCATTTATTGAACCATCTCAATTGGTATTCCATCAATTCCTGGAGCCTTGTTTTTCACTAATGCCTTCAGTGTAACTTGGATGTATTCTTTCAGTACCATCAATTCTTGATCAATGCTACCTCATGAAATGTCTGAGCATTGACTCTGTGTATTCCTTTTATCTTCTTTTGATGCTTTCTACATCATTCAATTTTTTGCTCATAGAATTCTCTGATACTGCAACTCAAGGCTTGAATTTTGTCTTCAGCTCTTTCATGTTGAGAAATTCTGAGCATATTCTTTCATTTTATTTTTATAACTCCAGGTGTTTTTACATTTCATTATAATTCTTTACTTTGCCTTCTTGACCCACACTTCGACATCTTTTATTCAGCTCTTTTACTTCATCGTTTCTTCCCTTTACAATAGCTACTCTGTGTTCAAGAGCAAGTTTCAGGGTCTTTTCTGACATTCATTTTGGTCTTTTCTTTCTTTCCTGTCTTTTTAATGACCTTTCACTTTGTATGTGTGTGATGTCCTTGATGTCATCCTACAACTCGTCTGGACTTCAGTCATCAGTGTTTAATGCATCCAATCTATTCTTGAGATCGTCTCTAAATTCAGGTGGGATGTACTCAAGGTCATACTTTGGCTCTTGTGGACTTGTTTTAATTTTCTTCAGCTTCAACTTGAGCTTGCGTGTGATATTAATGATATTGTTCAATGATTTCTGCATTCTGTGGGAAAGTAGTCCTCAAAAATTAATGCTTGTAATTACACACGGAAATGCTGTTAAAATGCCCAATCCAGGGTCACTAGTTTAGTGATTCTGATTATACAGTTTGCAGACCAGACTTAGAGAAACACTTGTTTAACAGAAGGCAGGAGGAAGAAATACTCATAAAAGAGATAAAAATAGAGTATAAGAAAAAGGAGAGTTTCAACATGTAGAGAATAATCAACGTGTACATTGTAAATGACGTATTATACTACAGCCAGCAAGGAAATATTGTCCTTAAATTTTAATATATTTCTTGTATATCTCCCCAGTAAAATATTGTGTCCTCATTTGAGGAAGAATATGATATTAAATGTTGCTGATTTTCCAAAGAACTAGGATTATCCAATAGGAAAGTGGGATTCTGTTCAGCGAAGCACTCACTGATTTTGGAAATATATATAGAAAAAATATTTTCTTAATACAAAAGAAAGCACCAAAACATAAAACAGGCTAAATGTTACAGAATGACTGATGGCCTGCTTCCTCCACCAGGCCACATTCCGCCTGAAAAGAATCTGAAGTTTACAAATAAATAAACATAAAAATCAAAACTTTAGGTCTGTGTGCCAGGAACATACCAGCCTGGCAGTAGACAGACGTAGTTTCAGACAGGTTTCAAGAGTCTCTTGATGCCTTGGAGGAACATATTTTCTTGATGAACATGCTGAACTCCCACTTATTTCACGTTAAGCATCCCCTAATTTTTTTTTTTTTTTTTCTAGTCCACAGGTTGGACCTTGTCATTTCTCAGCATCAGTCTGTGGCATAGAAACACAATGTTCTACACTTTTTCTGCCTGGTCAGAGATCCAATCCCTTTTGAGCCTTCAAGTGACAATTTTCTGTCCCCTATACAGCCTCACTTTTGCAGTTCTCAATATTTGAAAAGGACTACTCCTTTGAAAACACATCTTGTCATTTTCAGTACATGATCACACCTACCCAAGCAAATTGTGAATCTCAATTTTAGATGAGAATAATGGTGAGGATTATGCAAAAAGATTGCTTACCCCCTATGAAGTTTATTTGGCTTTTAAGCTTTCAGGAAAGTGCAAATTTATCTCCTTAATTGTCCTTTTCCTGGGCTTTTTTTTTTTTTTAGCTAATGCTTATGCTGATTTTTCTCCCAGAAAAAAGAAAAGAAAAAAGACACCTTTCTAACCCTACCACTATTTTCACTCCTTCGCTGTTGTTGAAGTTGCTTTCTTTTCTGCACTGTTGTTCATTTCACATTGCTTATTTTCAGTTTATCTGTTCCTTCTGGTCTTATTTATCTTTCTCACAGCTTGAACCCATATCAATTTCATGATGTTCCTTAAAACAGATTGCCCATTTTGATATTCTATTCTGCTGCTATGCCAGCTTTGCTTCCTGAATTAATTGCTATGAGTAGCACATGTTGATTTGATTCACTGTAAAATTAAGATGCCTTTTCGACTCGACAACACTTAGTTTTGTAATTTTAGAGGCAGGATAGATAGTATTAGGTGCCTGTGCCACATACGGGCTAAAATTTTGCAATTATTCCAATTCATTGAGTCCTAGTTTTCTCTTCTATAAAAAAAAAAAATAAAGAACTAAAAGGTAGCTCAGAAATTGTCTAAATCCAAATCTCTCTAGCCATCTTCCAAAACTATACAGATAAATAAGAAACAAATGAACAGAAAACCACACAACTCCCACTCTTTCAGCATAACAAGAAACTTTAAAATATTTGTAAATTAAAAACTAAATAAATACCAATTCTCAGCATACTTCTTATCAAGACCCTGGTACAAGTCTTTGTAAAGAAGTAGGGAGATCCAGAATATCATGTTAAACTGTTGTTCTTAGGTGCCCTTGAGTCAGTTCTGACTTACAGCGATCCTATATACAACAGGACGAAACACTACATGATCCTGCGCCATACTCACAACTGTTGTTATGCTTGAGCCCATTGTTGCAGCCACTGTGTCAATCCATCTTGTTGAGGGTCCTTCTCCTTTTTGCTGGCCCTCTACTTTACCAAGCATAATGTCCTTCTCCAGGGACTGATCACTCCTGATAACATGTCCAAAGTATGTGAGACATAGTCTTGCCATCCTTGCTTCTAAGGAGCATTCTGGTTATATTTATTCCAAGACAGATTTGTTTGTTCTTTTGGCAGTCAATGGTATATTCAGTACTCTTCAACAACACCACAATTCAAAGGCATCAGTTCTTCTTCTGTCTTCCTTACTTATTGTCCAGCTTTTGCATGCATGTGATGCAATTGAAAATATCATGGCTTGGGTCAGGTGCACTTTAGTCCTCAAGATGACATCTTTGCTTTTCAACACTTTAAAGATGCAGCATATTTTCCAAATGCAATGTATCTTTTGATTTCTTGACTGTTGCTTGCATGGGTGTTGATTGTGGATCCAAGTAAAATGAAATCCTTGACAACTTCAATCTTTCCTTTCTCTATTTATCATGATGTTCCTTATTGGTCAAGTTGTGAGGATTTTTATTTTCTTTATGCTGAGGTGTAATCCCTACTGAAGGCTTTGATCTTCATCAGCAAGTACTTCAAGTCCTCTTTATTTTTAGCAAGAAAGGTTATGTCAACTGCATAATGCAGGTTCTTAATGAGTCTTCCACCAATCCTGATGCTGAATCCTGTGTTAAATAGAAAACAAAATATTAAGATAAAAATTAACCCCCAAAATAAGAAGTCTTCCTTATGTGCAAAAAAAAATATATATATATATGGTAGATCAGATCACTGACTACAGGAAAGGTATTTAAAATTGGACACAGAATTTAAGGAGTAAGTCTTGGAAAGGTGAAATTTCTTAGGGAGACAAGTGTAGAAAGGAAAAGAGAGGCATCCTGTGAAGACTGCGTGCTGAAGGGTGAAAGAAGCAAGAGGAGAAATTTCACAATTTCTCAAGACAAAAGTAAATGAAAAATGTCAAAGGAAACACAATCCTACCTTAACTAACAAAAGAAAAAGAAAAAGAAAAGAGAAGAAAAAAGTCATCCAATAAGACTGCAAGCTTTTAATTGGATAGAATGAGAATGTACTTTTGACCCTAAATATTACAAACAACCCCAAACCACCATGCTTATCCAAGAAATGCAGAGATGCAAGCAGTATCCATTATACAAGCTACTAAAAATAAGAAAACAAAACGTATAAATTAAAATATTTCAGCTAATAAGCACACATGCTTCTCCCTACACACAGCCACACACAAGTAGAAAAAGAAATCTATAACATAACTTTGCACACTGAGCTAACAGCCTTAAAAAAGGAATTGATGACAGAAAACTAATCAGAAATTCAAAATCTATAAATAAAAATATACAAAATACAAGAAGGAATGAAATGAGAGTTGATGGAACCAAGGAAAGAAACGGAAGAAAAGGAAAATTATAACCAAAATGATGACTAAATTACAAGATGCCAAAAGAGAATAAACTCAAAGAAAATTTAATAGAAATAATTGAAGAAAACTAGAAAAACAATCAAAAGGATAAAAATGAATTAACAAATAAAGTAAAATTGGTCAGAAAAAAGTAGGAAGAGATCAAAGAAAATTTAACAGATGTATAATTAGAGACCCTGAACAAGAAAAACAAAACAACTGACTAGAAATAATATTTAAAACTATAATCCCAGAAAACGTTCCAGAAATAAAAGACCTGAATCTACATATAAAAAGAGCCCAACAAATTTTTGGAAAAATTGGTCTGCAATGATCAACTCAGGATCAACTCAGTGACATATGCTATTAAGAAAATACTAGGGTTTAAGATTAAAAAAAAAAAAAAAATTCAGGGCTCCCAGGCAAAATTATCAAATAATTTACAAGGGAAAGAGAATTAACATCAGACTTTTAAAGCAAGGCAACAGTGAAGTAGCATTTTCAAGAATTCCAGGAAAAAAGTGTGAACCAAGGATTTTATACCCAGCCACGCTATCCACTAAGTATCAAGGCTATCAGAAAACAGTTTTAAAGATTCAATAACTTAGAGATTTCTATTCCCATGAACTTTTCTTTGAGAAATCTAGTAGAGGATGACCTTCATCCAACCAGGACATAATTGGGGAAGTGGCAAAAAAAAAAAAAAAAAAAAACCTAGTGGTGATTTTATATATTTAATTATAGATCTAAAATGGAAACAAAGGTGTGAACAAAGTCAAAAGAATAATACATAAATGGTATATATTTTGAGAAAGAAATATTGCAACTAAAAAGTGGGAGGTGAAGGAAGAGAAATAGAAATGTTGAATAAATTTATTGACTATTGTATAGACAATAAATGGGAGTCATTAAAAGCTGACAGTAAATAGCAAAAACCAAGATGTTTATATACTGTATATTTAAAAAAAAAAAAAAAAAACAGGATAAGGAGAATTTAAAAATATAAAAACAAAAGTAAGCACTGGAACAAAATGCAAAACTTACTAAGCACAATTTTTTTTTTTAAAGAGCAAAGAAAACACATCATATAGAGAAAAATAAAACACAGAAATTACAACATAATATATCCCATTAACCCATTCCTGTGGAGTAGATTCCTACTCATGCTATCCTGCAGGACAGAGAAGAACAGCCCCATAGAGTTTCCAAGGCTGTAATCTTTACAAAAGCAGACTGCATCAACTTTCTCACGCAGAGTGGCTAAGGGTTCCAATCGCCAACCTTTCAGTTAGGGTTCCTTGCTAGCAGCTATAATATAAATTCATGTGACAATTGAGTTGAAAGATATCAGTCATTTCATTAAATAACAATGAGCTTAACTCGCCTAAAAAAGAAAAAAATCTAAATTTGGTTCATAAAGCAAAACCAAATTTATGTGTCGTGCACAAGAGACAAACCTAAAACAAAGTAATTCAGTAGGCTAAAAATAAAGTGAAAGTCAAAGTTGCACCAGTCAAATGGGCACAAAAAAAAAAAAACCAGAACTGGAATTACAGTATTTTTATCAGGCAAGTCAAGTCAGAATTCAAGCCAGAAACCATTAAACCTGACAAAGATAATCCAGCAACTCTAGCCTTCCAAATTTTCATTACTGTCCTGAACATATACTGTGTTTGAATCAAACTGGATGACTTGCCATTCTTCATAACAATGCTGAAAGTCACGATTCACAATAAATACATAACAGTTATCAATATCTAAACACCTTTGTAAAGCAGAAGCTACAAGAAATTCAAAGAGAAATAATTATATTAGGACAATTTAAAACATCACTCTTATTACAAGACAGACCAAATAGACCAAAAATAATTAAGGGACAAATAGTAATAACAACATAATCAATAGGGTAGATCTCATGTATATAGATATTGAAATTCACACTCTGGTAGTAGAAAGTATTTCATCTCAAGCATATAAATAATTCACAAAAACCAGTCTTTTATTAGATCAAAAAGAAAGCACTGGTAAATTTTATAAAGTAGAATTTTTATAAATGGCACTTTCTGAATGTTGTTGCTGTTAGGTACCGTTGAGTCAATTCTGACTCATAACGACCCTATGTACAACAGAATGAAACACTGCCTAATCCTGCACCATCTTCATAGTCATTGCTATGTTTGAGCCCATTGTTGCAGCCACTGTGTTAGTCCATTTCCCTAAGTGTCTTCCTCTTTTTTTCTGACCCTCTTATTTACCAAGCATGAAGTCCTTCTCCAAGGACTGGTCACTCCTGATAACATGTTTCCATAGGCATCTAGTGTTGCTATAACAGAAACACCACAAGTGGATGGTTTTAACAAACAGAAATTTATTCTCTTACAGCCCAGGAGGCTAGAAGTTTGAATTCAAGGTGACAACTCCAGGGGGAAGTTTTCTCTCCCTGTCAGCTCTGGGAGAAGGTTCTTGTTATCACTCTGCCCCTGCTCTAGGGGCCTCTCAGCACAGAGGCCCCTCTCCAAATGATGCATGTACTCCTGACTCTTCTTGCTTGGTGGTAATGAGGATCTCCCTGTCCCTTTGTTTGCTTCTCTCTTTTATATCTCAAAAGAGATTGACTCAAGAAACAACTAACTTGTAGATTGAGTTCTGCCTCATTAACATAACTGCCTCTAATTCTGCCTCATTAACATCACAGAGGTAGGATTTATGACACATAGGAAAATCACATCAGATAACAAAATAGTGGACTATCAAACAATAGTGGGTATCACGGCCTAGCCAAGTTGACCCATTTTTAGAAAGATACAATTAGAGTCCATAACATATCCAAAGTACATGAGGCAAAGTCTAGACATCCTTGCTTCTAAGGAGCATTCTGGCTGTACTTCTTCCAAGACAGATTTGAACTTTTCTGGATAAAATGCAATAAAACTAGAAATTAAAAACAAAAAATAAAGGAAGTTTTCTACTTGGAAAATTTTTTAACAGCTATTGCAATTTAAATTACAAAATTTCATTAAAAATCATGATAATGAAAACACCGCATATCAAAATCTATGGTATATGTTAAAAGGAAGATCAGAGGAAAATTCGTAGGCATAGATATTTTTATCAATAAAAATAAAGAAATGGGCAGAGCCAAGATGGTGGAATAAACCCACGTTTCCAGCAAGCATTCTTCACAACAAAGACCCCCCCCAAAAAAAAACAAGTGACATGAGTATATTTATGACAAGCTAGGAGCCCTGAGCATCAAAGGCAAACTTAGAAAATGAATAGAGGGGCAGGGAGAGGAAGAGATGGTTCAGAAGCAGACAGGAGTTACTGAACCTGAATCATGGGGAACCCTCAGGCACCATTCCTGGAGTGGCGATAGCGGGCTGGTACTAGCATTCTGCCGCAGTTTCCTCAGGGAGAAGCAGCCAGCCACACAGTCTACTCACACCTCTGGAACCAGAGAAGAACGGCGCTCTCGGCCAAAGCTAAATACTTACGTATATTTTACCACGCACCCACCCCCCCCGCCCCCGCAAGCCAGCTTCAGTGGCTAAATTTCCTGGGCCTGAGACAGGCACTGATCAGTGCCTAGAGCCATCCACCCAGCCCTGGAGAAGGAAAAAATTTGCGACTGGGGGAAAAGATAATTTGCCAGCTCCGCTAACCAGGGAAGGTCAGGACAGAAGTGCCACCTGTCCAGAAATAACTGTCTGTGGACTTTGAGCACCTTTCCCCTCTGCATGGATCTGTGTGGGCCTATTTCAGGAGAATAGGTCACTGTTGGCAGACTCTAACCATTACAGATGTGTGGTGGAGAGGTGGGTGTTTGATGTTTCACATTGCTTTGCCTATTAAACAGGGTCCTCACCTACCCACATCAGGGGCTAAGGATTGGTAGCTCCACTCAGGTCACCCAGCCAACCGCAACAGGGGTCCAAGGTTAACCGGTACCTCCCAGTCCTTACAACCAAAACCTTTGGGTGCCCATGGTCCATCTGAAGAACCCACCCACCTGCATGCTCTAGGGAACAGGGACGTGCTTTCCTCAGAGACACTACGGGGTCGGTTCTCAGCCCCCTGCCTTGTTCAGAGCATGACCCCATGCTGCAGTTGGATACCGGTACATACACCAATCACCCCTGCCCCTCTAAGACTGTAGGACAGAGCTTGTACCACACACTTGATGATCAGCTACCTGGAAACCTGAGCTAAATTCATACAAGAAAAGTGGATGGACTCCTAGACTGACATACCTGATAACAGCTCTAGCCATCTGGGGACAGGACGTCAGAGCTCCAAAGGTGAAAATAATCAAGGTAGCTCACTCAAGCAACCCATCTGGGCATATCAAAACAAAACAAAGCAAGAAGCTACAACACAGTAAGCAAGCATAAAATAATGCAATAACTTATAGATGGCTTGAAGACAACAGTCAATATCAAGTCACATAACGAAACAGACCATGATTACCTCAACAAGCTCTCAAAACAAAGAACCCAAGGATCTTCTAGATGATCCTCTTGGATCGTCTAGATTCTGCCTCCTGGAATTACGAGAGGCAGAATACAAAAGATAAATATACAGAACTCTTCAAGACATCAGGGAGGAAATGAGGCAATATGCAGAACAAGCCAAGGAACACACAGATAAAACAATTGAAGAAATTAGAAAGATTATTCAGGAACATAATGAAAAATTTAATAAGCTGGAAAAATCCATAGACAGACAGCAATCAGAAATTCAGAAGATTAACAATAAAATTACAGAAGTAGACAACTCAATAGAAAGTCAAAGGAGCAGAATTGAGCAAGTAGAAGACAGAATTCCTGAACTTGAAGGTAAATCACTGGGCACTAATACATTTGAAGAAAAATCAGATAAAAGAATTTAAAAAAATGAAGAAACCTTAAGAATCATGTGGGACCCTATCAAGAAAAACAGCCTATGAGTGATTGGAGTACCAGGACAGGGAGGGATAATGGAAAATACAGAGAGAATTGTTGAAGATTTGTTGGCAGAAAACTTCCCTGATTTAGTGAAAGATGAGAAGATATCTATCCAAGGTGCTCATCAAACTCCACATAAGGTGGATATTAAAAGAAAGTCACCAAGACATATTACAATCAAACTTGCCAAAACCAAAGATAAAGAGAATTTTAAGAGCAGCTAGGGATAAACGAAAAGTCACCTACAAAGGAGAGCCAATAAGAATAAGCTTGGACTACTAGGCAGAAACCATGCAGGCAAGAAGGCAATGGGATGACTTATTCAAAAAATTGAAGGAAAAAGAATTGCCAACCAAGAATCATATATGCAGCAAAACTGTCTCTTATTTATGAAGGTGAAATTAGGACATCTCCAGATAAACAGAAGCTTAGCGAATTCGTAAAAACCAAACCCAAACTACAAGGAATATTAAGGGAGTTATTTGGTTAGAAAATCAATAATATCAGGTATCAACCCAAGACTAGAACACTGGGCAGAGCAATCAAATGTCAACCCAGACAGGGAAATGAAAAAAACAAAGCAAGATTAAAAATAAATTAAAAATAAAAAAGCTCAAAACAGGGTAACAGCAATGTTATTATATAAAAGACAAAATTAAAACAATAAAGAGCTACTAAGAAATGTAATCATAGATCTTCCATATGGAGAAGAAGATACGGCTATACGAAGAAATAAAAGTTAGGTTTAAATTTAGAAAAATAGGGGTAAATAATAAGGTAACCACAAAGGAGACAAACTATCCTACTCATCAAAATAAAATACAAGAAAAAAATAGAGACTCAGCAGAAATAAAATCAACAATAATGAATATGAGGAAAGGACAATATATAATCTACTCAGCACATAAAATTAAGTGGGGAAAAGAAACTGTCAACAACACACAAAAAAAGACATCAAAATGATAGCACTAAAATTCATACCTATCCAGAATTACACTGAATGTAAATGGACTAAATGCACCAATAAAGAGACAGAGAGTGGCAGAATGGATTAGAAAACACGATCCGTCTATATGCTGATTATGAGAGACACACCTTAGACTTAGGGACACAAACAAACTAAAACTCAAAGGATGGAAAAAATTATACCAAAAAAACAACAATCAAAAAAAGAGCAGGAGTGGTAATATTAACTTCTGACAAAATAGACTTTAAAGTTAAATCCATCATAAAGGATAAGGAAGGACACTATATAATGATTAAAGGGACAATATACCAAGAAGATATAAACTCTTTAAATACTTATGCACCCAATGACAGGGCTGCAAGATACATAAAACAAACTCTATCAACATTGAAAAGTGCGATAGACAGCTCCACAATAATAGTAGGAGAGTTCAACACACCTCTTTTGGTGAGGGACAGGACATCCAGAAAGAAGCTCAAAAAAGACACAGAAGATCTAAATGTCACAATCAACCAACTCGACCTCATAGACATATACAGAACACCACACCCAACAGCAACCAAGTATACTTTCTTTTCTAGTACACATGGAACATTCCCTAGAATAGACCATATATTAGGTCATAAAGCAAGCCTTATTGTTCGTTGTTAGGTGTCATCGAGTTGGTTCCGACTCAGCGGCCTTATGCACAACAGAACGAAACACTGCCCGGTCCTGCGTCATCCTTACAATCGTTCTTATGCTTGAGCTCATTGTTGCAGCCACTGTGTGAATCCACCTCATTGAGGGTCTTCCTCTTTTCTGCTGACCCTGTACTTTGCCAAGCATCATGTCCTTCTCCAGAGACTGATCCCTCCTGACATGTCCAAAGCATATAAGAGGCAATCTTGCTATCCTTGCTTCTAAGGAGCATTCTGGTTGTACTTCTTCCAAGACAGATTTGTTCATTCTTCTGGCGGTCCATGGTATATTCAATATTCTTTGCCAACACCACAATTCAAAGGCATCAATTCTTCTTCGGTCTTCCTTATTCATTGTCCTTCTTTCAATTGTTTTTCTGTTTTCTATTTCATTTAGTTCTGCCCTAATTTTTATTATTTGTTTTCTTCTGGTGCCTGAGAGTTTCTTTTGTTGCTCTCTTTTTCTTTCTTCAAGTTGTAGGGATAATTCATTGATTTGGGCCCTTTTTTCTTTTTGTTTGTGTGCATTTATTGATATAAATCAACCTCTGAGTGCTGCTTTTGCTGTGTCCCAAAGGTTCTGATAGGAAGTGTTTTCATTCTCATTAGATTCTATGAATTTCTTTATTCCATTCTTAATGTCTTCTATAAACCAGTCTTCTTTGAGCAGGGTATTGTTCAGTTTCCAAGAGTTCGATTTCTTTTCCCTGCTTTTTCTGTTATTGATTTCCACTTTTATGGCCTTATGGCCAGAGAAAATGCTTTGTAGTATTTCAGTGTTTTGGATTCTGCTAAGGCTTGCTTTATGACTCAATATGTGATCTATTCTACAGATCTATACGTTTAATGCAATTCTGATCCAAATTCCACAGACATTCTTTAATGAGATGGAGAAACAAATCACCAACTTCATATGGAAGGGAAAGAGGGCCCAGACAAGTAAAGCGTTACGGAAAAAGAAGAACAAAGTGGGAGGTCTTACTTTACCTGATTTTAGAAACTATTATACCACCACAGTAGTCAAAACAGCCTGGTACTGGTACAACAACAGATACATAGACCAATGGAACAGAATTGAGAATCCAAACATAAATACATCCACATATGAGCAGTTGATATTTGACCAAGGCCCCAAAACAGTTAAATGGGAAAAAGACAGTCTTTTTAACAAATGGTGCTGGTATAACTGGATAACCGTCTGTGAAAAAATGAAAAAAGACCCATACCTCACTCCATGCACAAAAATGAGCTCAAAAATGGATCAAAGACTTAAATCTAAAATCTAAAAAGATAAATATCATGGAAGAAAAAACAGGAACAATGTTAGGAGCACTAATAGATGGCATAAACAGTATACAAAACGTTACTAACAATGCAGAAGAAAAACTAGATAACTGGGAGCTCCTAAAAATCAAATGCCTATGCTCATCCAAAGACTTCACCAAAAGAGAAAAAGGTTACCTACAGACTGGGAAAAAGTTTTTAGCTATGACATTTCTGATCAGCCCCTGATCTCTAAAATCTACATGACACTGCAAAAACTCAACTACAAAAAGACAACCCAATTAAAAAATGGGCAAAAGATATGAACAGACACTTCACTAAAGAAGACATTCATGTAGCTAACAGATACATGAGGAAATGCTCACAATCATTAGCCATTAGAGAAACGCAAATCAAAACTACGATGAGATTTCATCTCACTCCAACAACAACAAAAAAATGTATTATTATTTTTTTTTGTTAACCAAGGCTCCCATTAATCCAAAAAACACAGAACAATAAATGTTGGAGAGGCTGTGGAGAGATTGGAACACTTATACACTGCTGGTGGGAATGTAAAATGGTACAACCACTTTGGAAATTGATTTGGCTCTTCCTTAAAAAGCTAGAAATAGAACTAGCATATAATCCACCAACCCCACTCCTCAGAATACACACTAGAGAAATAGGAGCCTTTATACAAACAGATATATGCACACCTATGTTCAATGCAGCACTGTTTACAATAGCAAAAAGATGGAAGCAAACAAGGTGCCCATCAATAGATGAATGGATAAATAAATTATGGTATATTCACATAATGGAATACTACTCATCCATAAAGAACAGTGATGAATCTGTGAAACATTTCATAACATGGAGGAATCTGGAAGGCATTATGCTGAGTGAAATTAGTCAGTTGCAAAAGGGCAAATATTGTATAAGACCACTATTATAAGAACTCAAGAAATAGTTTAAACAGAGAATATTCTTTGATGGTTACGAGAGGCGGGAGGGAGGGAGAGGGGAATTCACTAATTAGATAGTAGATAAGAACTAATTTAGGTTACAGGAAAGATAACACACAAAACACATGAGGTCAGCACAACTGGACTAAACCAAAAGCGAAGAAGTTTCCAGAATAAACTGAATGCTTCGAAGGCCAGTGTAGCAGGGGCAGGGGTTTGGGGACCATGGTTTCAGGGGACATCTAAGTCAATTGGCATAATAAAATCTATTAAGAAAAGATTCTGCATCGCACCTTGGAGAGAGGCGTCTGGGGTCTTAAACACTAGCAAGCAGCCATCTAAGATGCATCAATTGGTCTCAACCCACCTGGATCAAAGGAGAATGAAGAACACCAGGGGCAGAAGGTAATTATGAGCCCAAGAGACAGAAAGAGCCACATAAGCCAGAGACTACATCAGCCTGAGACCAGAAGAGCTGGATAGTGGATAGCTACAACGGATGACTGCCCTGACAGGGCACACAACAGAGAGACCCCGAGGGAGCAGGAGAGCAGAGGGATGCAGACCCCAAATTCTCATATAAAGACCAGACTTAATTTTCTGACTGAGACTAGAAGGATCCCAGTGGTCACAGCCCTCAGGACAGGAACTGTTCCCAAAGCCAACTCTTCAGAGAGGGATTGGACCGGACAATGGGTTGGAGAGGGATGCTGGTGAGGAGTGAGCTTCTTGGATCAGGTGAACACTTGAGACTATGTTCGCATCTCCTCCCTGGAGGGGAGATGAGAGGGTGAAGGGGGTTAGAAGCTGGAGAAATGGACATGAAAAGAGAGAGTGGAGGGAGGGAGCGGGCTGTCTCATTAGGGGGAGAGCAATTGGGAGTATGTAGCAATGTGTGTATAAGTTTTTGTGTGAGAGACTGACTTGATTTGTAAACTTTCACTTAAAGTACAATAAAAATTAAAAAAAATAAAGAAATGAAAAAAGTAGGAATAATAATACGTATCAGGTAGGTTTTGGAAGAATATTAAAACAATTTATGCAAGATACTGAACACTGTTTGGAAAACTGTAATACTGAATAAATGTTTCTCTTTTTCTAATTGATAGTCCACAAACCTTCTTAATATATCCATCGCAGTGACTGCTGAAAGACTTTCTTATTCTTTCTCTCCACCTCCAAATTATCTTTGTCACATATTCCTCTTCCTCCCAAGGCTTCTCTGCACCTTCTGCTATTCTGTCCCCATTTCTTTAAGTTTCAGAGGAACAGATGCCCCTCCTCCTGTCTAAAGCTAAACTCTTCATTCATTCTCCGGACCTCAAACTTTCCAGCCTCATGATGAGCTTTGCTTAATTAAAACTATGTTTCTGTTTTGGTTCCTCAGCATCTCCTTCCCCACTGGTTCCTTCAGCTCAGCCTTCAAACATGCTTTATCCAACACAAAACAACAATCCTCTCTCAAGCTAGCTAGTTTCACAAGCTCCTTGTTATTAATCCCTTCTTCTTTTTTTTTTTTTTAATTTTACCTTAAATCATCCCTTCTCTGATGCTTTTCTTTCTTTTTCTTTGTTACTGTGATTTAGGTGAAAGTTTACATGAGCAAATTAGTTATTAATCCCATCTTATTCAGCTACTTCTTCATAAAATAGTAGTTGATATCCACTGCTTATACCTTTAAAGGATTCATTCTTTAAACCTTTGCTTTCTTCAGTCTCCATCATGCTACTGAAACTATTTTTAATTTTAATCAGTTACCTGCAAATCACCAAACACAAAATTTGTTCTTAACCTTGCCTTTGACTTTCCCTTGACTTCTCATTTGAATTGGCACAGCAGGTACCCCCTCCTTACTGAAAGTCTCACCTTCTTCAGCTTCCATGACAGGATGCTCTCATAGTTATTCTTTTCCTTCTCTGTGGCCCATTCCCTGCCTCTTTCAATTGCCAACATCTCTTTTCAGCTCCCCTCCTTTTGTCTTCCATTAATAAAGGTTTCATGCCCTGGGAGTGTCCTTGACTCAATTCTCCATTACATCCCATGTCTGCTCATTTCCAAAATACTTCTAATTTTTCCTTCAAAATGGGTTTCACATCTGTCCTTACTGTTTCCACTTCCCTAATTTTTGTTCATGCTGGGCTATGACAATAATGTAACTATTCTCTCTGCCTTCAGAATCTCTGCTTCCATCTTGCACCTATCATGATTTTTATCTTTTTAGATGTCATTTTACTGCTCATAAATCTCTCATTCTCACTGCTTGTAAAAGGTAAATTGTAAATTCCTTATCTTGGCATATATACATATATAGCTCCATATAATCCAGCAAATCTAACTTTCCAAATTCTCATTACTGCCCTGAACATATACTGTGTTTTAGCCAAAATGAAGCACTTGCCTTTCTTTATAACAAACCTGGTGTTTTCCCCTTCAGTCCCTTGTTTTATGTTCTAACTTCCATCTAAGATCCCTCTCTTCCCCACGTAGTATCTTCCCTTGCAATTCAATCTGAGAAAACTAACTCAAATGTTACCCTCTCCTTGAAATTGACCTGATGACCTTAGGCAAAGTGATTATCTTGCTTCTGTGTACTCAGGGTTCTCTGCTTAAGCAATTTTTATTTAGTTCATATGTTTTCTGTGCTTCTATGGTGCTGTAAGATCACCTGAGACAGAGAAATATTGCATTCCTTTTATATATCCCTTAGGATCTACCACAGTGCCATACACAACATTTAAAAAAAAAAAAAAGTTTACATCGAGTCAATTCCAACTCATAGCGACCCTATAGGACAGAGCAGAACTGGCCCGTAGAGTTTCCAAGGAGTGCCTGGTGGATTTTAACTGCCATCCTTTTGGTTAGCAGCTGTAGTTCATATTGAGTGAATGAATGAATGATGAGTGTAACAAGTAAAGAAACATGTGGATGAGTGGTGGCAAGTGACTGAAGGCTGAAGGTGGTGGATACATGCACCAGTTTATGAGTATGAAAACATAGTAATGTTTCAGAAATGAAAAGATTAGTCTCTTTAACTTCTAGATTCTCTGTCTCCTCACTTCCCAGAGAGCTTCTGATTTTGACTAAGCATCAATTTCTTGGACCAAACCTAACTTGAAGCTAGACATAAATATGTAAGGAGATCAAAACAATATCAAGTGAGACTCTATCCTTGTTCACCTTTCCTGCACTTTGCCATTCCTGTTCCTGCTGTCGTTAGGCGCCATTTAGTTGACTCCAACTCATAACAACCCCACGTATAACAGAACAAAAAGTTGCCTAGTCCTGGACCATTCTCACAATAGTAGGTATGTTTGAGCCTATTGTTGTGGTTTCTGTGTCAATCCCGTCTCATTGAGGACCTTCCTCTACTTCACCAAACGTGATCTCCTTCTCCAGCAATTGCTCCTTCTGATAACATATCCAAAGTAAGTGAGACAAAGTCTCGCCATCCACACTTCTAAGGAACATTCTAGCCATACTTCTTCCAAGACAGATTTGTTTGTTCTTCTGACAGGCCATGGTATATTCAATATTATTCATCGACACCATAATTTAAATGCTCCCTGTTCCTGTTAACTGCTCCCTAATCAGCCCTGGCTCAGGATAGTGGAATTACTAGAATCTACTTCCAGTCATAAAAGCAACTAGTTATTCCTCTAGTTTGGTAATTCACCAACACATGGCATAAAATAAATGCTGAATAAATTTTTGATAAAAGAATGAATTAATGAACATATAGAATATTTTGTTCCCATGATTAAACACAAAACTATATCAAGAAAAATCATAAGATATGTAAAAATATTAACAAGAAAAGTGACTTGCCAGTTGAGCATTTGCCAACATTTAAAATCTGACAGCCACCTTTCTTGTTAACATCTTTACACATACTGTAATCTTTTTTGATGCTTAGATTAAACAAAAACAAAAACCTTTGCCTTTGAGTATACTTAAATAAAGTATCCATATAGAAAGTTATTTTCTTTTTCAGAATGTATTCTAGATGCTAAGCTTCTCTTTGAGAAAAAAGGTAGGCCAAATATCCAGAATTCAATGGAGGATGTGGCAAAGAATAATGAGGTAATATAAGAGCTGGTACCCTCTAAGAAAGAGCTGGGCTTACTCTTGATAAAAGACAAAGTACTTTAAAAGAAAGCAGTTAAGAATGATTGACAAACATTCTGTTTAAAAAGGATCATATCTTATATTCTGTCAAACACCATCAGGCTTAGAATGATGGCAACAGACTCTTTATCAAGATGAAACAGAGCAACAGAGTAAATACAATCATAGCTGAGAGATATTTTGTGTGCTTTCTTTGGGGTTGTTAAATTATTCTAAAAAAAAAAAATTCTAAACCCAGCCAAAGGACAATGAAGGATGGATGGATAATAATAGCCTCAGGACTCTTCTTTTTTGTCTGTGTTGACTACATCCTTCAAGGTGCACAGGAGAATAACGTCTCCTTGAGTTATGATATAACCTTTATATTCTCTTATAATAGTTATTGTAGTTTCCTTACATTGTACAATAACCTACTCACTGACAGCTCTTTTTGATAACTCAAGGTTTTGCTTAAATTTCCTTAGAAAATAGAGTAGTTTTCGTCCCATTTTCTTATCAGCTATCATTTTTTTTAATCATTTAGTAGGCATCAGAAAAAAATCATTATGAATTTAAATAACATTATACACAAGCTTAGCAGTCATTGCTGACACATAGAAATTGCTAAGTGTGGTTGCCTTTGCTTTCAAAAGAACAAGAATAAAGCAGTTAAAGCAAACAGAATTAATGACTAATAAGTCAAAATCAGTCACTAATTATCTCCTTCTGCTTTACCTCTTCCTTGTCCCTAGTGCTGCTACATGCAGCTGGGCAAATTGTTCACTGCACAATAGTATCTTACCAAAGAGGCAAGTGGGGGCTGAAATTTGTTCCATGCTCCATTTACCAAGCTATGTGCTCTGACATGGGGCTTCATTAACTCAAAAAGATACCCTATGGACTCACAGCAGCTTTACCCATCTGTTTCTATCAGGACATAGATAGAAACATTTACCGAAGGCTTGGCAGTGGTGTATCCAACATAAGAAAAAAAGGTCCCTGTGGAAAACATTGCTAATGTTTATCAAATATCTCTTCTCCTTCTTCCTAAGAAAATCTAATTTATTCATGATGATAACATGCACAATTAAAAACAACCAGCTCCTCAGACTCCCTTGCAGCTAGAAGTGTACATGCTACACAATCCTGGCCATGAGATGTAATCTGAGGGTTTCTACAAAAGCTTTGCTCATTCTGCTAAAAGTGCAGCCCTTCCTGATTCCTTTTCTTTTTCTTGGAAACAGCATGCTATGGATGTCTCAAGCAATTAGATGACAAAATGAAGAAAAATCCTCTCACTAAGAAAGGCACCAAGCCAAACCAATCTAAACTCGTTGCTCTTGAGTTGATTCTGACTCACAGAGACCCTGTAGGACAGAGTAGAACTGCCCCATAGAGTTTCCAAGGAGCAGCTGGTGGATTTCAACTGCTAATCTTTTGGTCAGCAGCTCAGCTCTTAACTCCTGTGCCACCAGGGCTCCAAGGGAGGTACAGCAGAGGATAAAAGGATCTAGGACCTTAACAGCATCATGGAGCCATTTCCCAAGTTTGAATTGTCCACCTCCAAAAGGCTTGTTATGTGCAAAGAATAAATTCTTTTTTAGTTAAGCCATTGTATATTGGCTACTATCCTATGCACAGAAAGCTGTCCTAACTGGCATGTCAGTCTTGGAAAGGGTGTGTGAGGATGCTTAGCATTCATGTCCAAAATACGTATTGTATATTTATCCACTATAATACTTCATCATTAGTTACCAAAGATGACCTAACTTATTGGTTCTACTTCAGAAATAAATAATTTAGGTAGGCTTTAGTTAAACATTGCAGATAGGTTGCTAAAAACAAATTATGGTTTTTCTCAAAGTTTTGGTAAGTTTCCAAGGAGAGGGTAATAACAGTTAATATCTAGCTGAGCTCTGCTGTTTTCTCTGTTTAATATGTATGCTCAGGATATAGCACTTTTTTTTTAACAGATCCTGGCTCATGGTCAGTAAATATTGAATAATGATTACAGTGATGACAATACATCAACCATTTTAAACAATTTCCAAAAGAACAGTTTAAGTTATAGATTAAAATAGACTGGATAAATTATAGATGCTGATGCTATATCTCATAAAATAGAAAAACTTCTATGTTGAAGGCCCAAATTTTTACTCTTTAAAAATTAAAAATGTTCGATAAGACCAGAATTTACTATGTACCCATTTTCAGGAAATATGAATTTTTGTATGTGAGTGTCAGTTAAAAAGGGAGAGCAATAAATGCTGGCACTACATGTAAATAGAGCATTAATCACTTACCAAGCATGCCTTTTGCCTTATCTCCTCTTTGGAGTGTAAACTTTGAGGGTGTAGTGTTTTTCATCCCACAAATCCTTCCAAATAAACCAAACCTGTGGCTATCAAGTCGATTCCAAATCATAGCGACCTACAGGACAGAGTAGAACTGCCTCATAGGGCTTCCAAGGCTATAATCATTACAGAGGCAAACTGCAACGTCTTTCTCCCATGGAGCTGCTGGTGGATTCAAACCACAGACCTTGCAGTTAGCAGCCGAGCACTTAACCACTGGGCCACCAGGGCATGCAAAAAAAATTTTGCTGAAGATAATTCAAAAATGGTTGCTGTATTACATCCATAGGGAAGTGCCAGAAATTCAAGTTGGATTCAGAGGACGTGGAATGAAGGATATCATCGCTGATGTGAGATAGATCTTGGCTGAAAGCACAGAACACCAGAAAGCTGTTTACCTGTGTTTTATTGACTATGCAAAGGCATTCAACTACATGGGTCATAACAAATTATGGATGACATTGTAAAAAACAGGAATTATAGAACACTTAATTGTGCTCATGAGGAAACTATACATAGCCCAAGAGGCAGTCTTTCAAACAGAACAAGGGGATACTGTGTGGTTTAAAATCAGGAGAGATGTGTGTCAGGGTTGTATCCTTTCACCATACTTATTGAATCTGTATGCTGGACTAAATGAAGGACATAACATCAGGATTGGAGGAAGACTCATTAACAACCTGTGATATGCAGACGACATAACCTTGTTCGCTGAAAGTGAGGACTTGAAGCACTTACTGAGGAAGACCAAAGACTACAGCCTTCAGCATGGATTACACCTCAATGTAAAAAAAAATAATAATAAAAATCTCCACATCTGGACCAATAGCAACATCACGATAAACAGAGGAAAGATTGACATTGTCAAGGATTTCATTTTACCTGGATCCATAATCAATGCCTATGGAAGCAGCAGTCAAGAAATCAAAGGATGTATTCCACTGGGAAAATCTGTTGCAAAAGACCTCTTTAAAATGTTAAAAAGTGAAGATGTTACTTTGAGGACTAAGGTGCACCTGACCCTAGCCATGGTATCTGTGATTGCCTCATGTGCATAAAAAAGCTGGACAATGCATAAGGAAGACCGAAGAATTGACTCCTTTGAATTATGGTGTTCATGAGGGGAACTGAATATACCTTGGACTGCCAGAAGAATGAACAACTCTGTCTTGGAGGAAGTACAGCCAAAACGCTCCTTACAAGCGAGGATGGCGAAACTTTGTCTCACAAACTTTGGACATGTTATCAAGAGGATCCATTACCTGGGGAAGGACATTATGTCTGATAAAGTAGAGGCTCAGTGAAAAAGAGAAAGACCCTCAATGAGATGGACTGACACAGTGGCTGCAACAATGGGCTCATACATAGCAACAATTGTGAGGACGGCGCAGGACCAGGCACTATTTTGTTCTGTTGTCTCTAGGGTTGCTGTGAGTTGGAACCACCTCAACAGCACCTAACAACAACAATGTATCATCATTCACCTTCTGCAAAAGAGTTAATGAGGCAATATTTTAATGAAAAGTGCTTCTGAAACTTTCAAAAACTTATACATAATAACGAAATTATTTCTATGAAAACAAGCGGACAAATCTAAGGAACCATAAGGGAGGAATTAATATGATAAAGATGAATTCATAAATTAGAAAACTGAAAAAAAGAAGAATTCATGTAGTGTTTTTTGGAGGTGGGGAAAGGATAAACTACTAGAAAACCAAACGTGTAAAATAAGGAAAGGCCAGGGATAATAACCATAGATTAAGAGAAACTCGAATCATTTGTAAGATAAATTATTTGTAATGACACTATATGGCAGTTCCCGGGTTACTAAAGTCTCACGTACAAACCGTAGTTATGAACCAACCCGGTAAAGCCTATCGGGAAAAAACTGACTTGGTGTTTCAGCCCGGGTGCCCACGAGGGGCCGCTTGCCCGCATGCACAGGTGCTGCAGCGGATCCTCAGGCTGCCCCTGGCAACTAGTTGGCCCCTGAGACATGAGCACCCAGCTGCAGCTCACACCAGCGAGGGGAGAGCCCACATGCACTCACCTTCCTGGGGCTTGGAAAGCGCGGGCTCCACCATCCATGTGCCCCAAGCACTACTGCTCTGCTCCACAAGGCAGGACTTGAGGTGGTGGCAGCCAGAGGCCAGGACACTGGCGCGGAGCTCTACATGTTCTCTCCGAGTAAATCGCTCAGTGCACAGCACGGGGCGCACGGCTGGGCCTCCCAGGGGCCCCCTTATCCAGTTCTGTCCCCTCTCCCCGACCCGGTAGAGCTTTTCTTGCTGTGCAGCTTGGGGGCATCTAAGCATCTGTCTGGGCTCCTGTTTCCCCTACATTTTTTGTTATTCTTAGGTGCTGTTGAGGACTCACAGCCACCCTATGCACAACAGAAGGAAACACTACTTGGACCTGTGCCATTCTTACAGTTCTTGCTATGTTTGAGCTCATTGTTGCATCCACTGTGTCAGTCCATCTCCTTGAGGGCCTTCTTCTTTTTCACTGACCTCTACTTTACCAAGCATAATGTCCTTCTCCAGGGACTGGTCCCACCTGATAACATGTCCAAAGTATGTGACATGTTATGCTATCCTAAGGTGTGTTATGGCTGTACTTATTCCAAGACAGTTAGAGCTGTTTCTTCTCATTAGTAAATGAGGGCCACAAAAGCTTTATACCATCCATGTCATTAAGGCTGACTCTACCTTGACAGTTTTTTCCCAGTTGTATATGGAGTGCCTTCCAACCCGAGGGGTTAATTTTCCAGCACTACATCAGACAATGTTCCACTGCTATTCACTGGGAAATTTTTTCAGAAGTAGACTACCAGGTCCTTCTTCTTAGTCTGTCTTAGTCTGGAAGCTCCACTGAAACTTGTCCACCATGAGTGACCCTGCCAGCATCTGAAATACTGGTGGCATAGCTTCTAACATCACAGCCACAGGCAAGCCACAACAGTACAAGCTGACAGAAGAGTGGTGGTCCCCTACCTTACACTTGTGGAATTTCACTATTGCAGTTGTTCTTGGCCTTTTGGTGCCTGGAAGGAGGGGGGCAGTCTTAAATTTCTGACCCCTGTGTGCCCCCATATGGGGTTCATGGAAAACTTCAGACTTGGGTTTCTCTTCCCAACCCTTGGTCTCTTCCCAACCCTGAACACTTCCAGATACACTAAAACATAATTTCTTAGCAAAATTTAGATTAAGTAGATAATTCTCCAAATTTATAACAAAATTGATTGAAGAATATGGTTGACAGAACTAGGAAAAATACAGGATGCTAAATTTGAATCTCAGATAAGCAATAAATAATTTCTTAGAAAAATGTTTCTTATGCAATATTTAGGACATACTTATATTACAATATTATTCTTGTTTATCTGATATTCAAATTTAACTGGGTGTTCTGTAAAAATTGAATACACCAACATCTTCTTCCCACCTCTCACCTTCCTAACCCTTGGTTTCTTAGCACATCCTGAGTGGCACTTTCTCCCTTGCACCCTGAGGAAGGGTCCTCATAGTTGGTATGTGGGATTGACAGGTCTGATGAAGAGATGATGGGGGAATGATCTGTCTGGCCCCAGGATCATCCTACCCACGCCCCAACCCTCCCTGTCTCTGCTAAGGAGGGTTCAAAACCCAGCCTACATGCAGCATCTGGTGGTACAATGAAGATTTTTCAGTTCAGAGTCTAAAATAATGTATCTAAGTGATCTCAAAGATTTTATACAACAGAATCTTCTGGATATTTTGGGCAACATTTGTTTACCTGTAGGTATCACTTCAACTATGGAGAAGGTACATACAATGGTTTGTAACAACAAATGGGCACTACTTTACAACGTGCATCAAAACATTATTATTACTGTGTTAATGTGTTAAAGATGTTTTAGTGTACCTCGAAGTATTTCTTTAATGTTCTTTATGCATGGAAAGGTATACTATATACTAAGACAAACAGTTGACTAAACTGCCGTTAGATGCGGACCTTATCTAACTGTTCTGACTTACGTATAAATTAAACTTAAAGACAGACTTAGGAACAGAACTTGTTGGTAATTCAGGGACTGCTTGTATTGCTAAATTTCAAAATTTAGATGGAGTAGATAATTTCCCCAATTTAGAACAAATTTGATTGAAGAATAGGGTTGATAGAACCAGCAAAAATACAGGATGTTAAATCTGAATCTCAGATCAACAAATAATTTCTTAAAAAAGTATTTCTTATGAGATATTTGGGACATACTTATACTACAACATCATTCTTATTCATCTGACGTTCACATTTAACGGGTGCTCTATAAAAATTAAATACACCAACATGTCTAAAAGGCTTAAGTGGTCCAAAAGCTACCTTTGATCCCTGAGAAGTGTTTAAACCTTTCAAAAAACATATTTATTAGTATTTAAACTGTTCCTTATCATAGGTATGTTTCCTTTAAAAAGTTAATAAAACTGACATAACATTGATATTCAAATCTCACGAAGGCAGCACAAACAAGACTAACTACAAACCAACTACCCTTGTAAATAATAGTGCAAAATTTTAATCAAAACATTCTTAAGTGGATTGAAACAGTGCATTAAAAGAGAAAAATGCCATGAATGATTGCCCTTCAAACTAGAAAAGGTTTAAACATAATAAACATGTTATCTGTACCAAATTTCACCCTCTGGTTTTCCCCTATACTATTCCAAAAATTTTAGTCTTTCTGCATCTATTCATATACTTTCTAATTCATTTTTCCAGACTGCCAACAGTGTGATACTGTATTTTAAAAGCATGTGTATTATTATTTCATATCCATTCTTAAAACACTAAAATAGCTTCACATTTTCCATAGAATAAATTCCAAAATTCTTAACAAGGGAGTACAAAAGCAAACTTAATCAAACCTGTTGTCATCAAGTCGATTCCAATTCAACGTGACCCCATGTGTTACAATACAAACTGCTCCATAGGGTTTTCTTTACGGAAGCAATTCGCCAAGGCTTTCCTCTTCAGAGCTGCTGAGTGGGTTCAAATGGCCAATCCTGAGGCTAGCGGCCAATCACCAACCACTTGAGCCACCCAGGATCTTTTGAGACTCTGTCAAATCCAGTATCACACACATTATTTTTTCTTTACATTCGAAAATATGTAATATGTATGTAACTTGTCATGCATAACAATAAAAAGTCACAAACCTATCACCCAAATCAAGAACTGAAATATCACCAGTAATGTACCTCTCCACTAGTTCATCCCACTCCCTACTCACGGTCAACCAGATAACCACTATTCTGAATTTTATGATGATATTTCTCTCTCTCTTTTTTTTTTTTTTCTTTCTTTTTAAATGAATGAATGCTTAAGTAATTGTTCGGTTTTTCTTGTTAAGATTTATAAAAGTGGCACCTGATGGCATAGTTTTCCAAGACTAGCATTCTCTCTCAACTTTATTTTACTAATGTTGATATTGTCGCATGTATGTGAAGACTGACTTTAAGTTGGGTTGGCTTTGACAGACTGGTGTGATAGGTCAAGAGAGATCAAGGAAGTTGAACACATAATTGAGAGTATGATTATAATGATTGCTTATGGAATTTAAAGAAGATATTGAAGACATGAGAGAGATGATGGACCATAAATGAGATTTTATCAATGTTTCATAGCTTCCAATGGGGATCAAAAGATTGTTGGAGTCAGGCAACAAGTGAAAGTAAGCTAGAAAGCTAGAAAATGATGTTGAGAGAATCTGTTTCAAATATTAATGAACATGAAAAGATTAAGAGAGAAATAAATATGTGATCTTATAAACAGATGCCAAAAAAAGCATAGACAAGAATTCAAAACCCATTACTAATTAAAGAAAAAAAATTAGGAAGAAGGTGTTTTTTAAGATTTTTTTTTTTAAGGTATATTTCAACCCAAAACTTAGCTTTGTGTTTAATGGTAAAAATTCGTGAACGTTTGTCTATTAGAGTTAGGGATAAAATATTTCTTTCCCTTACCACCAATATTATTTAACATTGTTCCAGAACTGTCCAAAGCAATATTAGCTCCTACCTCAGAATATTCTTGAATATTCTTCTTCACTCTAAATTCCTGTCACCATTCTCAGTGATTGCAACATTCTACTACTTGTATCCAATGACCTTTCTCTTTACATCACCAGAACTTTGCATCATCAGAAAATGAAACACCTCCAAAATCTCAGTATCTTACACTGTACCCTCTAACAAATTCCTTTGAGTCTTCCTGCTCTTTTGTTCAAGTACACTCCCTGCAGCTCTAAAAAGACTGACCAAGTTTTTTGGTAAAAAACAAAATCAATATACTGGGTTACTGCAATTATCAAATTATTCTAAATTGTAGTTTTGGTGTGCTTATTTTCATGACTTTTTTTACCCATCAATAAACCACTTTTGACCTATTAATCTATTTCAATTCAACAGAAACAAAAAAAACATACTTAATAAATATAAACATTAATATGCAAATACTATGAAAATAAGTTTGCTAGGGACTATACCCACTTAATTAAATGTAAGCTGAGATGAGTGACCAACATAAAGTAGTCCTTAAGTACATGCACAAACCTTGAGGACATTAATTTTTATTAAGAACATAGCAAGATTTTTATGAAAAATCATAATCTTAGGGTTAACATTTGAACTATGTATGCAAACAAGATTAATTCCATTTCTTTTTCTTCTGCAAATGCTGAACTGTCCATGGAACCACCAGACCCCCAAGAACCACCAGGGGTCCAAAGAACACCTATTGTGCAAAACTGCTAAAGCTTTATCGATATGAAAAATTGTTATGCAACACATTATTTCCATTTAAAAATGTTAAGATAGCATGTTTATGATGAGTATATTTATGTAAAATTATATATACATATATATTTTTTAGATAACTCCAATCCTACCTTGTAAGAGATCCTAAGTAAGGACTTCCCAGCTGAGTTCAGTCAATCCACAGAATTGTGAGAGACAAAAATAAAATTTTATTCTAAGCCGCTATATTTTGGGGTCATTTGTTTCAAAGCAGTGAATAACTGGAAGATCCTAAATATTCTTGTAAATGAAGTTAAAACTGCTATAGATTCTGGAGTGTACTTCTTTTGAAGTTGAAAATCTTCTATCTTCTCACCCATCAAGGTGTCCAAATGTTCCCTCATTCATTCATTCATTCCAGTATTTATTAACACCTGCTCTGTGCAGTGAACTAAGCTTGGTAGTAGGGGTACAATGGTAAATAAGACAGACAGCTGAAGTGTCTGAGTGTATAGGTGACCATTCCCAAAATTTGGCTTTGGAGAACTTGGATCACCAATACAATGCTGGTGTAATTCAAGCAATGATTGGAAAGGCTGATCAACCTCTTGTCCAGGCAGATTGCTCCAAGCCTTGGTGCTAGGGTTGGCCCTTTGAGGCCATACTGCCCCTGGGGACTTGACTGAAGAAATTCATCATGGAATATCCTCACTCATCTGTTCTTCCATGGGTCTACAGGTTCCAGCATCTTTATAACCACCATCCATGACTGTGGGACACCATCTTTGATCTGACCCAGGAACCATCTGCTCTTCCCAGTCCAGCAGCCTGTTCTTGCACTTTTCCCCATTTCCCATGACTTTCTCTGGTCCCTGGCCCCTTGCTGTTGAAATCTTTCTCCTTAAAGGCATGCAAATCAAAGCTTTATTCAGCAACTTTACTTTAAAATAAACACCATTTAAAAACTGCTCTCAGAAACCAGCTCCAGACCTTAGCAACATAAAATTTTCCTTTTCATTTAGTTCTGGTCTAAACTTCTCTCAAAGAGTAGGTAAAAATGTAATAAAAGCTAAGTAATTAAGTTGTAATACTATGCTTCAAAATTTATTTGCCAGGGTCTTTAGTTTTTCAAAAAGAGAGTTAAATAATTGTGGAAGAGTAAAGCAACCATATAAAACCGAGTCGGAAGAATGTTATAATTGAATTCGAAATAGTCTTCTTTTTGAAGTTAATACAATTACTTTCTCCTTTCATGCACAACCATGATTAGTCCACAGAAGAGGCAATGGGAGAATTATAATTTAGACCGCAAGTCAATAAAAGTATTGTTCTTGAGAACCTCCCCATCCATTTATATCAAAAAACCATAGGAAGGAAATAAAGCATTCAGAGCTTTTGACTATAGTTGCAGAGGTAAATGAAGCAATAGAGTTGGTGTTAAATGGCTTAAGAAGAGAACAAACCTAACCTTAAACATGAGAAACTATAAAAATGTACCAATTGATTTTTTTCTGCATACTTGCAGATAGGAAGTACAAAGAGAAGAAAATCATCTGGGCACTTTTATGTGGAATCATTTAGCATAAAACTTCATCACTAAAGACAGAAAGTCCCAATGACAATATATTACAAAGAAATTTATGATTTGTGTATTCGAATTATGCTTAATGTACTTCCAAAAGACTACGAAGATCAAATGCTAATCAAAAAGGATCTTTCTATTATCAAAATAATTAAATTACAGTATTTCTAGAAACAGAACCTGAGACATTAAAAAAAAAAAACGGTGGGAAATCAAAGCTGTAACTAACATTCTGGTAGGTTCTGATTTTTAAGTACCATAGAGAATTTCCTCTTCTACAGTGTTACTCAAAAAAATTATTTGATTAGTAAAGAACCCTATAGAAAGCTGTGAAGTTCTAAAATAGCTAAGGCTCTATTCCCCGTGTGCTGGTAAAAGGAGAAAATAGCAAAGAAGAGGAGAAAAACAGAGCATGGCAAACTGGGATTAAGAGATTCGTTGCTTTAGGCAAACTCAGAAGTATGTAAATTTTTTTTTTTTTTTTTATCATTTCTGTCTCATTTGCTTTGCAAAAGTTCCCAGGTTATAGAATTTGATTCCATTTCTCTTTCCTTTTTTTCCCCATGCTGTAAGGGATGAATTTTATGTGTTTTTAAAAATCCTTTACATAGTATCAAGAGTTCATTTTCACATTTTTCAAGGCAGAGAATGATATTAAACACAGGCACATATTTACAATTATCGAGCAACTGGTTTAATTTTTTAGCTTCTAATATTTTTTCTTTTGTGAGTGGATCTCTTTCCAAAGTCTAACCAAGGTTGTATTTAAAGAGAGAGAGCGAGACAGAACGTAAAGAGAGAGACAGAATGTCAATAAGACTTTAAAACATACTTTGATTTACAAAGATCTCTAGGCATTACAGTAAAGTGGGCTAAGATACCTGAAACACAACTTCAAAAAGCAATGTTGTTGTTAGGTGCCTCTAAATCAGTTCCTACACATAGAGACCCCATGAACAACAGAATGAAACATTGCCCAGCTTAGGCCATCCTCACAGTCTTTGCTGTGTTTGAGCCCATTTTTGCAGCCATTGTGTCTTCCTCTGTTTGGCTGACTCTCTGCCTAGCACGATGTCCTTCTCCAGAGATTGGTCCCTCTTGATAACAAGTCCAAAGTAAGTGAAATGAAATCTCACCATTCTCACTTCTAAGTAGCATTCAGGCTGTACTTCTTCCAAGACAAATTTGTTCATTCTTCTGGCAGGCCATGGTCTACGGAATATTGTTTGCCAACACCATAATTCAAATGCATCAATTCTTTTTCTGTCTCCTTTACTCATTTCATTGTCTAGCTTTCACATGCATGTGAGGTAATTGAAAATACCATAGCTTGGGTCAGGTGCATTAGTCCTCAAAGTGATGCGTTTGCTTTTTTAACACTTTAAAAAGATGTTTTGCAGTAGATTTCCACAATGCAATACATCTTGTAATTTCTTTTTTTAATTTTATTGTGCTTTAGGTCAAAATTTACAGCACAAATTAGTTTCTCATTCAAAAATGTATACACAAATTGTTTTAGGACATTAGTTGCAATCCCCACAATGTGTCAGTACTTTCCCCCTTTCCCTTTACACCCAGGGTTCCCAGGATCCTTTCTACAAGTTTCCCTGTCCCGTTCTGACTTATCATCTTCAGTTTTGAGCAGCCGTTGCCCGTTTGGTCTCATGTACTTGATTGAACTAAGAATCACCTTCCTCACGTGTGTTATTGTTTGTTTTAAAAAAAAATTTTTTTTTTTAATCTTTGGCCGAAAGGTGGACTTTGGGAGTGGATTCAGCTCTTAGCAGGGTGTCCAGGGCCCTTAGTCCTAGGAGTTCCTCTAGCTTCTGTCAGACCAGGAAGTCTGATCTGGTCTTTTTTTGTGAATTTAAATTTTGTTCTACGTTTTTCTCCTGCTGTCTGGATCCTCTGTTGTGGTCCCTGTCCTTCCCTTATACCTGGAACCTTGAATTTGGACTTCCAGGCTCCCAGGCTGTGAGAGAATAAATTTCTCTTTGTTAAAGCTATCCATTTGTAATATTTCTATTATAGCAGTACTAGATAACTATGACAAGTACCATTGGTTCTTGCTCATATGCTACTTCTTGAAATGGTTGAATGTCGACTAGTTCTTTTTGGTACAGTGACACTGTGTATTCCTTATTTCTTCTTTTGATGCTTACTGCATCATTCAATTTTTTTGCCCATGGAATCCTTCAATATTACAACTGAAGGCTTGAATTTTATCTTCACTTCTTTCAGGTTCAGAAATCCCAATCATGTTCTTTCCTTTCAGTTTTCTAACTCTGGGTCTTTGCACATGTTATTATAATACTTTGTCTTCTTGAGCTGCTTTTTGAAATTTTCTGTTCAGCTCTTTTACTTCATCATTTCTTCCATTTGCTTTAGCTACTCTACATTCAAGAGCAAGTTTCAAAAAGCAATAGAAAATTTCAATAACAACACCCACATGCTTCAATAAACTCAAAGAAAACACATTAATTAGGAATTTCCAACTTTAAGCAAGTACATGACCAAATAATTACAGACCATAACTATTAGACTGAATCCAGCCTTCCAAGGTGTTAGAAATAACATGTCTTAAAAAATTAGCAAGACTTCTCAAATTAACACTTAATAGAGGCTTTAGTCAAGATGAATAAATATACGTCTTTACAAATTAAGAAACAGCTGCAGAAGCCATGCTGTATACCTAACCTGTTCACTAACAGCAACAGGATCTCAATATTCCTTTTTCAATCCCATTCCCTAATTCTAGAATATTCTTCCACCCCTCATCCTTTCCTCTACCCCAACTACCTTCACCATACCAATTGCAAGTGGTATTTTCTTCTCAAAGTCATTATTCTTACTCTTTTTCTCAAGATCCAACTCAAACATCACTTCTTAAGCAAGCCTCACTTGTCCCTAGCCCTTGATCCTTGCTGCACTGAAGGCTGGATAAAGTGACCTTCTATTACCTCATTTTCATGCAGCTTTCATGCACTACACTGGCTCAGTGCCTCCAGCTGAGAATTATTACCATATTCACCTTTGTATTCCCCCTGGATTCCATGCCTGGCATTCACTAGGCCCTTGAGAAACATTTGTTCTCCTAAACTCATTGGAATTGAAGTTCTTCCTGATCAGTTTAAGGATCCCGAAACTCTAATAATTTGGGTAAAAAAAAAAAAAAAGCTGAGAAGAATTGAACATACATTGTAGAATGAAGTATGGAGTCTTATATGCATGACAACAATAACAAATAAAAGCAGATAAGACTAGCTTAGGGTTCGAGTGTGAATGATCAGACCCTTCACTTGAAAACCTACTGAAACTTTAGCTGAGCCCCCAAAGGAATATTTTTGTCCCAGGTCAGGTCTAGATCCACTTCTGCTATTTTTACTTCTTTTTTTTTTTAAACCACTCACTAACCCTGTTCTGTTCTCAAACTTATTCATGTCAGGCTAATTACTTCCTTTTTATAAGAGCTTTTTATTCAAACATCAGAGAATTCTCAGCCTCTTCTGCAATCTAAGCTCAGATTTTAATGTAGAAACTTTTTAAAAACTATATCCCTATAACTCTAATATAGAACTGCAAGTTGCTAAATTTCCCAAAGATGCAGTTCTTTTCCATTTCCTTCTGTACCAAATATTCCTGAGCAACTGCCTGTGAATACCGAAGAGTGGTTTTTCTTTTTCCTGCTGTTAGAAAATAATTAAAAAAACAAAAAACACTAAGATACATAGGTTTTATTTGATCTGTATGCATACAAGATCATTCCGTTTCTAAAAATAAAAAAAAAATGACTCAATGCAGGCTAATTACAATTAGGTGTTTAAGGAGCAGAAGATGCAGAGTAGAAAACCATTGGCTAATATTAACATGCCTGATTGACTGATGCTCTCCTTCCTGAAACCAGCTGGCACCAGGTTGGTAGGTAGGTAGTCTCTGGCCCGGCCAGCCCCCATTCACGTGCACACATCCTCAATGTAGTCTGGAAGTTTAAAAACTTAAAAATAAAGCACCTCAACTGCTTGGGAAATTCCAAAGTTTTAAAATTGTTTTTTTTCAGGAAACAAGGCCAAAGACTAATTTACTTTTTGGTAAAGTCAAATTCAAGAAGCCCTGGTGGCACAATTGTTAAGCACTCAGCTGCTAGCCTAAAGGTCCGTGGTTGAACCCACCCAGTGACTCTGAGGGAGGACAAAATCTGCTTCCATAAAGATTACAGCCCAGAAAACCCTATGGGGAAGTTCTGCTCTGTCACATTGGGTCACTATGAGTTGGAATCAACTTTACAGCATGCAACAACAAAGTTAAACTCGTTGTATAAAGTAAGCTTTATGCAATATGTCTTGTCACAAAGGAGGTTTGAAAGGATTGATCGCTTTGTTAATCCTTAACACTGTGGAAGACCACTATGGTATTTAGGACAGGAAAATAAGCTAAATAAAACTCTTCTCCCAATACCAGAAAGAAAAAATTTTTCTGTTTTACATAGTATTTCAATATCCAAATGCCCCATGCTTATTAAGGCTGCATGTACATTTATATATTAGCTACTCATATACTACAATTTTCAGCAGTGGGGTCAAGCATAAGAATGATATCAAGGATGACGCAGGACTGGGCCGTGTTTTGTTCTGTTGTACCATAGGGTCGCTATGAGTTGGAACTGACTCAACGGCACCTAACAACAGCAACAACAACAACATATAGAATACAAAATGCATTTACAATGAATCACACAGTCTCTGTTTATTTCGATAGGAAACATACTCAACATTGGATTGTATTTTAGTATGATAAGTTTGAAATTGAAGGTGTCAGCTAGAATAGGAACTAACACATCACGCTTGTATATTCCACAAGATTTTTCAAAACACAAAGTCTTAAAAGTCTACTTTTTTACATAGATAGTAGTAGCAGCACTTAAAATAACAATTACTGCCTACTTCCTCTTTCCATCACAACTATTCATGAGGATATTCACAAGTTATTGTTTTCAATGCACTTAAAGCAACAGTTAGAAGAAAGTGCATTCATGCTGTCATATTCAAAAAAGGAAAGGAAAATAGAAAAGTGTATGCACTAAAACATCCCAAACGGCCAGGAGAAAGAAGTCTATAGGCAAATAAAGAAAGAGAAAATTTAGACTACTTGGAGAGAACAAAAATTTTCATCAACGGGGAAAAAAAAGTAGTACCAGACATATGTCTTCCTCTAAAATAAGCTTAAAAAATACAATGCATAAAAATTAATTCAATAGACTCAGTTCCCAGGCAAAGCCATATTTAAACACAAAGAATATATATCAGCAGTAATTTTGAGGTGACTCAAGCATCCTATAAACAATGGAAAGCAAGTTTTTGTAAAATTACATGTATACCTTTTCCAATCATAAACATAACAGAGGTTCACTGTAAACAATTAAAAAAAAAAAGATTAAAAAAAGTCAAAAAATAAAAACACTCATAATTCTACTTCACAAAAAGCATCATATTTCGATGTTTTTCTTGGGTCTTGTTTTTTTACGCATTTTTTACTAACTGTGGTGATACTAGAAATTAAAAAGGAAGTCTTTTTTTTTTTTGCATTTGACATTATTATTTGAGTATTTTTGTGCCACTGATTTATTTGCAAGGAATTGAGACCCAGTTAAAAGTGGTTTAAAAAAAAAGGTAATTTTAGTGTGTATGTAGAAAAAGTTTACCAAGAAGTCTTCTTTGGGCTCAAAAAAGGACTTATTTTTATTCAGTTCCTCCCACAAGATGATAAAAAATACCCAGAAACTCCTGGGTTACCTTTGTTAAGAAATCCCCATGAGAAGAATCTGTGTCTTCACAGGAAGAGCTCTCATCGGGGTCCTTCACTCTTGTCAGGGGAATATAGCATTGATTAGTCAGGCCTGAATTACAAGTCTACACTTGGCAGTCAAGAATAGTATCAACTCCAGAAGAACTAAGAGACTCTGGCTTGGGAAGCGATAAATCTCCAAGGGGGGAAAATGGTTTCTGTTACCAGAAGAAGAGGTACTGGCAGGCAAAAACACAGATATCTATAATGGCTATTTAATTTTCATCAATACGGTGATTTTTAAACAGCTGCATAATATTCTAGGTGATATTTTTACATATTATATAATGTATACATTTTACAACATTGAAAAACATTACCCTTACATTGTATTTCTAACACATTTCACAGTCCTTTGAAATTTATAAATGCTTAAATTCTCCAAATTCTAGAGTTTCATTTACATGAAAAACTGTAAGAGTTGTGGTTTTTAATGCCCTAATAATAGTATAATACAAATGAAGAAAGAGGGAAATCAATTTATATGGGCATAGATTTAAAAGTTTAAGATGAAGATGCTAGGACAAGATGACAGAATATTATATAAATGGTGGCTTCATTGTGACTGACCAAAATTATGAGTAAGTATATAAAAAAAAAAAATTTATATCTTCCTTTTGTCTCCTAAAAGAAAAAAAGAAATACCCAGTGTGAATTTGTGAAATCAGGGGCCTAGAGAACAGCATAGGGTGCCAGTCACTTACTGCCAAAAGTACTGTATTTGCAGTGACCAAATAATTTAAATGGAAAGTAAATGTATCATGATCAAAAGGAAGTCACCATTAATTTGGCAGAAATTAAAGAAGTTGATGTTATTGCAATGGTATAAATTATACAGACTAAGTGCATTGATAGAATTAAAAGGAAAGAAATAAAAACTTTTGATTTCTTGAAAATAATATGCCATTTACAAGCTGTTGAAGGCAAATACACTTTAGGAAAAATTTCTCCAAGTTATTAATGGTCTTATACAGAACCTAAACATCACACACAAAAGCAATCAATTGCATAAGTCTTGATATTTTCAATTAAGAATGAGATAAAGTGTTTTTTTTTTTTTCTTTTTCATGAGACCTTAGACTGTAACCACTATGAGATAATAAAAAGATATACAAGGTCAAAATATTCTATTGTTTCACATATTGTTTATTTATAAATTATTTTACAACTTACACTTTACTACTTACTGCTGGCAACATTAAGTGATAATAGCTTCAAACTGATTACAGGAAAATCAGAATTGATAGAATTTAATTCACAGTCTTAGTCTGCTCCTCCTTTACTAAATTCAAAGCAAATGCTAGAGTGTCAGAAATCATTAATTACAGGCTTTATTGAGCTTCACAGATACTGTGTTTTTTACAAATTGATGGTTTGTGGCAACCTTGCATTAAATAAGTCTATTGGCACCATTTTCCTTCACATCTCTGTGTCACATTTTGATAATTCTGACAATATTTCAAACTTTCTCATTATTGTTATATCTGTTATAGTGATCTGTGATCAATTCATCTTTGATGTTTCTGTTGTAATTGTCTCGGGGCATCATGAACCACTCCCATATAAGACGGCCAACTTAATAGGTAAAAGCTGTGTGTGTTCCGACTGCTCCTCCGACTGGCCGTTCCTCTGTCTCCCTCCCTCTCCTCTGGCCTCCCTATTGCCTCAGACAATAGGGAGATTAGGCCAATTAATAACCCTACAGTGGCCTCTAAGTGTTCAAGTGAAAGGAAGAGTTGCACGTTTCTGACTTAAAAGCTAGACATGATTAAGCTTAGTGAGGAAGGCATGTCAAAAGCCAAAATAGGCCAAAAGCTAGGCCTTTTGTGCCAGTTAGCCAAGTTGCAAATGCAAAGGAAAAGTTCTTGAAGGAAATTAGAAGTGCTTCTCCTGTGAACACACGAGTGATAAGAAAGTGAAACAGTCTTATTGCTGATATGGAGAAAGTGTTAGTGGTCTGGATAGATGATCAAACCAGCCACAACACTCCCTTAAGCCAAAGCCTAATCCAGAGCAAGGCCCTGACTCTCTTCAAGTCTGTGAAGGCTGACGGAGGTAAGGAAGCTGCCAAAGACAAGTCTGAAGCTAGCAGCTGTTGGTTCCTGAGGTTTCAGGAAAGAAGCCATTTCCGTTACATAGAAGTGCAAGGCGAAGCAGCAAGTGCTGACGTGGAAGCTGCAGCAAGTCATCCAGGAGATCTAGGTGAGATAACTGGTGAAGGCGGCCACGCTGACCCGCAGATTCTCAGTGTGGACGAAACAGCCTTACACTGGGAGAAGATGCCGTCTGGGACTTTCACAGCTAGAGAGAGGTCAGTGAACAGCTTCAACTGAACCACAGATTCTCAGTGTGGACGAAACAGCCTTATACTGGGAGAAGATGTCGTGTGGGACTTTCACAGCTAGAGGGAGGTCAGTGAATGGCTTCAACTGAACCGTAGATTCTCAGTGTGGATGAAACAGCCTTATACTGGGAGAAGATGCCATCTGGGACTTTCACAGCTAGAGAGAGGTCAGTGAATGGCTTCAACTGAACCACAGATTCTCAGTGTGGATGAAACAGCCTTATACTGGGAGAAGATGCCGTCTGGGGCTTTCACAGCTAGAGAGACGTCAATGAACGGCTTCAACTGAACCGCAGATTCTCAGTGTGGACGAAACAGCCTTATACTGGGAGAAGATGCCGTCTGGGACTTTCACAGCTAGAGAGAGGTCAGTGAACAGCTTCAACTGAACCACAGATTCTCAGTGTGGACGAAACAGCCTTATACTGGGAGAAGATGTCATGTGGGACTTTCACAGCTAGAGAGAGGTCAATGAACGGCTTCAACTGAACCGTAGATTCTCAGTGTGGATGAAACAGCCTTATACTGGGAGAAGATGCCGTCTGGGACTTTCACAGCTAGAGAGAGGTCAATGAACGGCTTCAACGCGTCAAAGGACAGGCTGGCCCTCTTGTCAGGGGCTAATGCAGCCAGAGACTTTCATTTGAAGCCAATGCTCATTTTCCATTCTGAAAATCCTAGGGCTCTTAAGAATTGTGATAAATCTACTCCTCCTGTGCTTTATAAATGGAACAACAAAGCCTGGGTGACAGCACATCTGTTTACAATATGATTTACTGAATATTTTTTTTTTTATTGAGAAATGCTATTCAATAACAAACAAAAAGATTCCTTTCAAAATATTATTACTCATTGACAATGCATCTGGTCACCCAAGAGTTGGTGGAGATGTACAAGCAGATTAATGCCTGCTAACACAACATTCATTCTGCAGCTCTGGATCAAGAAGTAATTTCAACTTTCAATTCTTATTATATAAGAAATACATTTCATAAGGCTATAGCTGCCATAGATAGTGATTCCTCTGATGGACCTGGGCATACTAAATTGAAACCCTTCTGGAAAGGATTCACCATTCTAGATGCCATTAAGAACATTCATGATTCATGGGAGGAGGTCAAAATATCAACATTAACAGGAGTTTGGAAGAACTTGATTCCAACCCTTATGGATGACTTTGAAGGGTTCATGTCTTCAGGAGGAAGTATCTGCAGATGTGATGGAAATAACAAGAGAACTAGAATGAGAAGGGCATGAAGATATGACTGAATTCCTGCAATCTCATGACAAAACTTTAATAAATTAAGGAATTGCTTCTTATGGATGATCAAAGAAAGTGGTTTCTCTAGATAGAATATAAATAACAGTATAGGATATAGAACATGACACAACTTAGTTGATAAAGCAGTCGCAGGGTTTGAGAGGAGGACTGGCCCCAATTTTGAAAGAAGTTCTCACTGTGGGTAAAATGCTATCAAACAGCATCGCATGCTACAGAAAAATCTTTCATGAAAGGAAGAGTCAATCAATGTGCAAACTTCACTGCTGTCTCATTTTAAGAAGCTGCCACAGCCAACCCAACCTTCAGCAACCACCACCCTAATCAGTCAACAGCCATCAACATCGAGGCAAGACCCTCCACCAGCAAAAAGATTACTACTTGTTGAAGGCTCAGAAAATAGCATTTTTTAGCAATAAAGCATTTTTTTAATTGAGGTATGTACATTGTTTCTTTAGATACAATGTTATTTCACACTTTATAAATTATGATATAGTGTAAACATAACTTTTATATGCACTGGGAAACCAAAAATTTCATGTGACTCACTTTATTGCAATATTTTTATTGCAGTGGTCTGGAATCAAACATGCAGTAACTCTAAGACATGCTGTATTTATTTTTCAATTTTCAATTTGGTTCTGGAGAAAAGGACCATGGAAATTGTGCCTGGCACATAATGAGTGAACTATATGTTGGCTATTATTATTACTAAGAATAGAAAATAATTTTTTAAGTTATTGTATACCCAACCCAAAAAAAACCCACTGTCATCGAGTCGATTCTGACTCATAGTGACCCTATAGGACAGAGTAGAACTGCCCCCATAGGGTTTCCAAGGATCCTTTTAAAATTAACTTGCCAAGTGTTATGATATGTAAATTGCCAAATAATCATGATAAATGTGCTGAACATAATGTTTTCCAAAGTGCAAAATATAACAAAATTCCAGTGGCCAATAGAAATACACACACACCTGCACACACATGCACATACATATTTGAATGCTATGGTTTGGGGAGAAGAGGGACCATACTTAATTAAAGTAGGATTAGAAACATGTGTATCTTACATTTTACCGTATTATCACTTATTAAGCTTAGAATAATATCATTTAAATAAAATATCAAAATGCCATTTGTCAGAAAAAGCAAACAAAAAGATGGGAAAGAATGGTATATGTGACTGATTTCCAACTGTATCTATAGCTACACTGATCCCCATTCTTCAAAAGAATCCTAAAGTTTCAAAATTTTCATTTCTTTTTTTGACAGGTGCTTATTGAGAACCCACCTCTGTCAAGTTCTGATGTTGCAGAGAGCAGAAAAAAGTCCCTGACCTCCTGAAACTTACATCCTCAAGGGAGATACATACAATAAAGTGAAAATTTTATATATATATATATATATAGTAATACAAGGTCGTGGAGAAATAAAATAAGGAGAAATATAATGTGATAAGGAACTAGAGAGTGACATGGATTATATTTTAGAAATATATTTTAGATAGAGTGGCCAGGAAAGCTTCTCTAGGAAAGTGACATTTATGTAAAGACCTGCATATATTGAGATGGCAACCCATGTTGACATCTGAAAGAAGAGCATTAAGACAGATAAAACAGCAGACGCAAAGGCCCTGAGACGAGAGTATGCTTGAGGAACATCAAAGAGGCTAGAGTGGATGAATCATCATAAAAGAGTTTGTGGGGTAGAACATGAAGTTGGAGAAAGAGCTTGGGACAAGGTTATGGACATGAAGGCTTTGAAAAGAACTATCGATATTGATTTTACTCAAGATGTTATATGAATTCTTTGAAAGGTTTAAACGGAGGAGTTAATTTTCTAACCAATGCATTAGAAAAAATGATGTGAAGAATAGACTGCATAGGTAGTAGAAGAGTTGGAGCAGAGAGAGGAGCCAAGAGAAGTTTGATGTTATAACCCAGGGGAGAAATAATAATGATTTGAACTAAGAAGTAGTAGTGCAGGACATAAGAAGTGGTTAATTCTAAATATAAATATGAATATGCGTATATGTTTATAAATATATAGTTGTTATTATATGCCATTGAGTGGGTTCCAACACATAGTAACCCTACAGGACACAGTAGAACTGCCCCATAGGGTTTCCAAGAAGTGGCTGGTGAATTTGAACTACTGACCTTTTGGTTAGCAACCAATTTCTTAACCACTGTGCCACCAGGGCTCTCTCTGTCTCTCTTTCTCTCTATACATACATACATATATATATATGGAAGCCGTGGTGGCATAGTGGTTAAGTGCTATGGCTGCTAACCAGGAAGTCAGCAGTTCAAATCCACCAGGCGTTCCTTGGAAACTCTATGGGGCAGTTCTACTCTGTCCTACAGGGTCGTTATGTGTCGGAATCGGCTCGACGGCAGCGGGTTGTGGTTGTATATATACATACTTGCCGATGGATTGAATGTGATCATTGGAAGAAAGAGAGCAACTGAGGGTAACAATGAGGTGGCCTGGGTAACTGTGTCAGTCCATTTATTGGGATACAAAAAACTGAGTGAAAAACATATTGGAGGAGGGAAAATAAAGTGTTCTGTTTTTTTTTTTTTTTAATGCTACGTTTGAGATGGCTTTTAGACACTCAAGTAAATATGGCACATTTACAGGTAATATTTGACAATTATTTGTGGAACTGTCTGGTCTACCATGGGAGTGCCTAGATGGTGCAAAGGGTTAACACACTCAGCTGCCAACTGAAAGGCTGGAGGTTCGAGTCCATCCAGAGGCACCTGGAAAGAAAGGCTTGACAATCTACTTCCAGAAAATTAACCATTGAAAACCCTATGAAGCACAGTTCTATTCTGACACACACGGGGTCACCATGAGTCAGCACTGACTCAACAGTAACTGGTTTTAATCTACTATGTGCTAGGCTGTGTTATAGGTGCTAAGGATACGAACAACTTAAAAAAAAAATTCATGCCTTCATGGAACTTTTAGTGGAGAAACATAGACAATAAACAAAACAATAAGTAAAATGTTTGGTATGTAAATTGATAAGTATCATAGAGAAAATAGATCAGGAGGGAAGTGGTGAGCCAGGGAAGGGAAGGATTACAGTTGTAGATAAGGTAATCAGGTAAAACCTCACTGAGAATAGGGCATTTGAGCAAAGCTCTGTAGAGATGAGGCAGAGAATCATCTACTATCTGGGAAGAGTACTGTAGACAGAGGGAACACGATACATAAATCTGGAGCTCAGGAGGAAGATTGCTACAGAAAGGAATTGGGAGCCATCTGTTTAAATCTGAACCTAAAGCTCTGAGGCTCAATGAGAGTATCTGTGGAGTAAGGGTAGATATAGAGGAGAAGAGACGCAAGGAATGAGCCTTGGACCATACCACCAAACTTTAAGATTACACGTTTAGCCTGTAAGTAGATACATGCTTGATATAGAACAATAGCCATGGGTTCTGTTGCATATAAATCCCACAGTTTCAGCAAATTGTCAAAAAGGCTATGGACTAAAAAGTCCATTCTAACATATACAGGGGTTATGCCCAAGATAACAAATTTTCAGAAGAAAGTATTTCAACAGATTAATTCATCACTGGAAAATCAGTATCACAGAATCTCAATTAATTAGCACTAAAAATGGTAAGAAAAAAACCTGTACTCAACTTTAAAGAAATAATTCATTACTTTGCATCTAATGACTCTAAAATTCTTCCTGGTAAAACAATGTAATTAAATAAATTTGCTCATCTTCAAAGCCAGGTTCAATAATACATGTAAGCCATGTGTTTTATTGACTATGAAAAGGCATTTGACTAGGTACATCTTAACAAATTATGTATATCATTGCAAAAAATGGGAATTCTAGAACACTTAATTGTGCTCATCTGGAACCTGTACAAAGATGAACAGGCAGTCGTTCAAATAAAACAAGGGAATACTGCACGGTTTAAAATCAGGAAAGATGTGCATCAGGACTGTATCCTTTCACCATATTTATTCAATCTGTATGTTGGGAAAGAATATTGAATAGACCACAGACTGTCAGAAGAAAGGACAAATCTGTCTCAGAAGAAGTATAGCCAGAATGCTCCAGAAGCAAGGATGGTAAGACTTCATCTTATGTACTTTGGACATGTTATCAGGAGGGACCAGTCCCTGGTGAAGGACATCATGCCTGGTACAGGGTCAGTGAAAAAAGAGGAAGACCCTCAAAGAGGTAGATTGACACAGTGGCTGCAACATTGAGTTCGAGCATAACAATGATTGTGAGGATGGCACAGGAGTGAGCAGTGTTTTGTTCCGTTGTACATAGGGTCTCTATGAGTCAGAAGCGACTCAAAAGCACTGGACAACACCAACAACTAGCCATGATATAAAACAAGTTGTAATCCCAGATTAAGGCTTCTTTTTGTACTTGACATAAAACTGTCATTTCTAAGGCCATTCAATGTCTTTTGAAAATATTATCAAGAAGATCAAACTGCACAAGACCAGAATTTTTTAATAATTCTTATTGTGCTTTGAGTTTACAAATCAAGTCAGTCTGTCACATATAAGCTTATATACACCTTACTACATACTCTCATTTACTCTCCCCCTAATCAGTCAGTCCGCTCCCTTCTTCCAGTCTCTCCTTTCGTGACCCTGTTGCCAGTTTCTAACCCTCTCTACCCTCCCATCTCCCCTCCAGACAGGAGATGCCAACACAGTCTCAAGTGTCCACCTGATACAAGTAGCTCACTCTTCATCAGCATCTCTCTCCTACCCATTGTCCAGTCCCTTCCATGTCTGATGAGTTGTCTTCGGGAATGGTTCCTGTCCTGGGCCAACAGAAGGTTTGGGGACCGTGACCACCGGGATTCTTCTAGTCTCAGTCAGACCATTAAGTCTGGTCTTTTTCTGAGAATTTGGGGTCTGCATCCCACTGTTCTCCTGCTGCCTCAGGAGTTCTCTGTTGTGCTCCCTGTCAGGGCAGCCATCGGTTGTGGCCAGGCACCATCTAGTTCTTCTGGTCTCAGGATGATGTAAGTCTCTAGTTCATGTGGCCCTTTCTGTCTCTTGGGCTCTTAGTTATCCTGTGACTTTGGTGTTCTTCATTCTCCTTTGCTCCAGGTGGGTTGAGACCAATTGATGCATCTTAGATGGCTGCTTGTTAGCATTTAAGACGCCAGATGCCACACTTCAAAGTGGGATGCAGAATGTTTTCATAATAGAGTTTACTATGCCAGTTGACTTACAAGTCCCCTTAAGCCATAGTCCCCAAACTCCCGCCCTTGCTCCGCTGACCTTCGAAGCCTTCAGTATATCCTGGAAACTTCTTTGCTTTTGATCCAGTCCAGTTGAGCTGACCTTCCCTGTATTGAGTATTGTCCTTCCCTTCACCTAAAGTAGTTATTATTTACTAACTAATCAGTAAATAACCCTCTTCCTCCCTCCCCCCGCCTCGTAACCACAAAAGAATGTGTTCTTCTCAGTTTATACTATTTCTCAAGAACTTATAATAGTGGTCTTATACAGTATTTGTTCTTTTGCATATTACTAATTTCATTTAGCATAATGCCTTCTAGGTTCCTCCATGTTATGAAATGTTTCACAGATTCGTCACTGTTCTTTATCGATGGGTAGTATTCCATTGTGTGAATATACCATAATTTATTTAACCATTCATCTATTGATGGACACCTTGGTTGCTTCCAGCTTTTTGCTAGTGTAAACAGTGCTGCAATAAACATGGGTGTGCATATATCTGTTCGTATAAAGGCTCTTATTTCTCTAGGGTATATTCCGAGGAGTGGGATTTCTGGGTTGTATGGTAGTTCTATTTCTAACTGTTTAAGATAACGCCAGATAGATTTCCAAAGTGGTTGTACCATTTTACATTCCCACCAGCAGTGTATAAGAGTTTCAATCTCTCCGCAGCCCCTCCAACATTTAATATTTTGTGTTTTTTGGATTAATGCCAGCCTTGTTGGAGTGAGATGGAATCTCATTGTAGTTTTAATTTGCATTTCTCTAATGGTTAATGATCGAGAGCATTTTCTCATGAATCTGTTAGCTGCCTGAATATCTTCTTTAGTGAAGTGTGTGTTCATATCCTTTGCCCACTTTTTGATTGGGTTGTTTGTCTTTTTGTGGTTGAGTTTTAACAGAACCATATAGATTTTAGAGATCAGGCGCTGGTCAGAGACGTCATAGCTGAAAATTTTTTCCCAATCTGTAGGTGGTCTTTTTACTCTTTTGGTGAAGTCTTTAGATGAGCATAGGTGTTTGATTTTTAGGAGCTCCCAGTTATCTGGTTTCTCTTCGTCATTTTCAGAAATGTTTTGTATTCTGTTTATGCCTTGTATTAGGGCTCCTAGGGTTGTCCCTATTTTTTCTTCCATGATCTTTATCGCTTTAGTCTTTATGTTTAGGTCTTTGATCCACTTGGAGTTAGCTTTTGTGCACGGTGTGAGGTATAGGTCCTGTTTCCTTTTTTTGCAAATGGATATCCAGTTATGCCAGCACCATTTGTTAAAAAGACTATCTTTTCCCCAATTAACTGACACTGGGCCTTTGTCAAATATCAGCTGCTCATATGTGGATGGACTTATATCTGGGTTCTCAATTCTGTTCCATTGGTCTATGTGCCTGTTGTTGTACCAATACCAGGCTGTTTTGACTACTGTGGCTGTATAATATGTTCTAAAATCAGGTAGAGTGAGGCCTCCCACTTTCTTCTTCTTTTTCAGTAATGCTTTACTTATCCAGGGCTTCTTTCCCCTCCATATGAAGTTGGTGATTTGTATCTCCATCATATTAAAAAATGTCATTGGAATTTGGATCGGAAGTGCATTGTATGTATAGATGGCTTTTGGTAGAATAGACATTTTTACTATGTTAAGTCTTCCTATCCATGAGCAAGGTATGTTTTTCAACTTATGTAGGTCCCTTTTAGTTTCTTGCACCAGTACTTTGTAGTTTTCTGCAGTGAAGCAATCCGGGCCAGGGTTTTTTTTGTTGGGAGTTTTTTGATTACCTTTTCAATCTCTTTTTTTGTTATGGATCTATTTAGTTGTTCTACTTCTGATTGTGTTAGTTTAGGTAGGTAGTGTTTTTCTAGGTATTCATCCATTTCTTCTAGGTTTGCAAATTTGTTAGAGTACAATTTTTTGTAATAATCTGATATGATTCTTTTAATTTCAGTTGGGTCTGTCGTGATATGGCCCATCTCGTCTCTTATTTGGGTTGTTTCCTTTCCTGTATTTCTTTAGTCAGTCTGGCCAGTGGTTTATCAATTTTGTTAATTTTTTCAAAGAACCAGCTTTTGACTTTGTTAATTCTTTCAATTGTTTTTCTGTTCTCTAATTCATTTAGTTCAGCTCTAATTTTTATTATTTATTTTCTTCTGGTGCCTGATGGATTCTTTTGTTGCTCACTTTCTATTTGTTCAAGTTGTAGGGACAGTTCTCTGATTTTGGCTCTTTCTTCTTTTTGTATGTGTGCATTTATGGATATAAATTGACCTCTGAGCACTGCTTTTGCTGTGTCCCAGAGGTTTTGATAGGAAGTGTTTTCATTCTCGTTGCTGTCTATGAATTTCTTTATTGCTTCTTTAATGTCTTCTATAACCCATCTTTTATCAGGAGGGTATTGTTCAGTTTCCAAGTATTTGATTTCTTTTCCCTGATTTTTCTGTTATTGATTTCCACTTTTATGGCCTTGTGGTCTGAGAAGATGCTTTGTAATATTTCGATGTCTTAGAATCTGCAAAGGTTTGTTTTATGACCTAATATGTGGTCTATTCTAGAGAATGTTCCATGTGCATTAGAAAAAAAAGTATGCTTTGCAGCTGTTGGGTGGAGTGTTCTGTATAGGTCCATGAGGTCAAGTTGGTTGACTGTAGCCATTAGGTCTTCCGTGTCTCTATTGAACTTCTTACTGGAAGTCCTAATCTTCTCCGAAAGTGGTGTGCTGAAGGCTCCTACTATAATTGTGGAGGTGTCTATCTCAGTTTTCAGTTCTGTTAAAGTTTGTTTTATGTATCTTGCAGCCCTGTCATTGGGTGCATAAATATTTAATATGGTTATATCTTCCTGGTCAATCGTCCCTTTAATCATTATGTAGTGTCCTTCTTTATCCTTTGTGGTGGATTTAACTTTGAAGTCTATTTTGTCAGAAATTAATATTGCTACTCCTGCTCTTTTGTTTGCCTGTTGTTTGCTTGATATATTTTTTCCATCCTTTGAGTTTTAGTTTGTTTGTGTCTCTAAGTTTAAGGTGTGTCTCTTGTACGCAGCATATAGATGGATCGTGTTTCTTTATCTAGTCTGAGACTCTCTGTCTCTTTATTGGTGCATTTAGTCCATTTACTTTCAGTGTAATTATAGATAAGTATGGGTTTAGTGCTGTCATTTTGATGCCTTTTTATGTGTGTTGTTGACAATTTCAGTTTTCCACTTACTTTTTTGTGCTGAGACATTTTTCTTTGTAAACTGTGTGTTCCTCATTTTCATAGTAGTTGAATTTATGTTTGCTGAGTCATTATGTTTTTCTTGGTTTTTATTTTGAGTTACGGAATTGTTAGACCTCTTTGTGGTTACCTTGATGTTTACCTCTATTTTTCTAAGTAAAAACCTAACTTGTATCATCCTATATTGCCTTGTTTTCCTCTCCATGTGGCAGTTCTATGCCTCCTGTATTTAGTCCCTCTTTTTGATTATTGTGATCTTTTACATAATGACTTCAGTGATTCCCTGTTTTGAGCATTTTTTTCTTTTTAAAATTAATCTTAATTTGTTTTTGTGATTTCCTTATTTGAGTTGATATCAGGATGTTCTGTTCTGTGACCTTGTGTTGTGTTGTTATCTGATGTTATTGATTTTCTGACCAAACAATTTCCTTTAGTATTTCTCGTAGCTTTGGTTTGGTTTTTGCAAATTCTCTAAGCTTGTGTTTATTTGTAAATATTTTAATTTCACCTTCATATCTGAGAGAGCGTTTTGCTGGATAAATGATCCTTGGCTGGCAGTTTTTCTCCTTCAGGGCTCTATATATGTCATCCCACTGCCTTCTTGACTGCATGGTTTCTGCTGAGGAGTCTGAACTTATTCTTATTGATTCTCCTTTGTAGGAGACCTTCCTTTTATCCCTGGCTGCTTTTTAAATTTTCTCTTTTTCTTTGGTTTTGGCAAGTTTGATGATAATATGTCTTGGTGATTTTCTTTTTGGATCAATCTTATATGGGGTTCGATGAGCATCTTGGATAGATATCCTTTCATCTTTCATGATGTCAGGGAAGTTTTCTGCCAACAGATCTTCAACTATTCTCTCTGTATTTTCTGTTATCCCTCCTTGTTCTGGAACTCCAATCACACGCAAGTTATTCTTCTTGATAGAGTCCCACATGATTCTTAGGGTTTCTTCATTTTTTTTAATTCTTTTATCTGATTTTTCTTCAACTACATTGGTGTCAATTGCTTTATCCTCCGCCTCCCCACTCTGCATTTCAATTCCTTGATTCTGCTCCTCTGACTTCCTACTGAGTTGTCTAATTCTGTAATTTTACTGTTAGTCTTTTGGATTTCTGAATGCTGTCTCTCTATGGATTCTTGTAGCTTATTAATTTTTCCACTAGGTTCTTGAATAATCTTTTTGATTTCTTCCACTGCTTTATCAGTGTTTTCCTTGGCTTTTTCTATAGATTGCCTTATTTCATTTCTGAGGTCATCCCTGATGCCTTGAAGCATTCTGTAAATTAGTTTTTTATATTCTGCATCTGGCAATTCTAGGATTGTATCTTCATTTGGGAAAGATTTTGATTCTTTAATTTGGGGATTTGTAGAAGCAATCATGGTCTGCTTCTTTATGTGGTTTGATATCGACTGCTGTCTCCAAGCCATCTATAAGATATTGTAATGATTTATTTTATATTTGCTCACTGAGTCTTATCTTGTTTTGTTTTCTTTCAATATATGTAGATGGGCTACTAGATTGCACTGTCTTCATTGTTGTAGCCTTTGAATCATTTATGTCCCCTTACTAGCTAGTCTGAGCCGTTACCAGAAATATAAGCCTAAGAGTCCATTCACTATTCTTGAGTAGAATCTGATTTTCGGTCACCAAGTGTGTCCGGTAGACTGTCACCTATTCGCTTAGAGGAGTAGTGGTGATAGTTGTGTGCACCAGATTCTAGTAGCAGCAGGGGGTCACATTATGGGGAGGCAGAATGCTGACAGGCTTCCCCCAAGTGCCAGTGAGGTAGGTGTGTCTCTATTCCTAAAGCACTTTGGTGGGTGGGCTCTGCAGCCCTACCTTAGGCACCCAATGCATGTACCTCTACAGATTGGTAGATGTCACTATCCTCAGACCCCTATGGCAGAAGGTTAGGTGGTTTAGGTGGAACTTCAGCCCTCAGTTCCCGTTGTGGATCAGTGAGGGCTCTGTTTAATAGGTAGAGATATCAGACCTTGGAAACTTGTCTTTCCAGTAATCCACTAAAACAATTACTGTCAGATCACTATCAGAATTACTTTTGCATAATAATAGCCACCTTGTTCCCTGTAGGGATGAAAGCCCAAGACTGTGGATCTCATATGCTTGGCTGGAGGTGGTTCTGTATTTTTAGTTCAATTTTGGGAAGTCAGGGAAGGATTTTTGGTCCCTGGGTTTTGGTAGCTGCTTCTCTCAGGCCAGGAGAATGGGTTAGGAAAAGACAAAACAAACAAGAAACAAACAAAAAAATCGCAGAGCACTTCACTCTCTGGCCCAGGAAATTCCAATGTTAATGAAGCCAACTCGGAAGGGGAGGGGAGGGATCAGATAGATAGGAGAGAGTAGCACCCAGGAATATAGACAAAGTTACTTATCTTGCTTGGTGAGGACTGTTTTATCTGAGATTCCCAAGGGGCGTGTAGCCTGTGTGAGTTGGCTGGGTCAAGATTGCCCCTGAGGGTCAGGCCTGAGATTGCCCCCGAGGGTCAGGCCCACATCCTGTGCTTGTGCTGTCTCAGAAGCCCTGGTCAGTTCCTCCGCTCCCAGTCCAAAGCCCAGTGCCCATGGTTCCCTGGCTGGGATGCCACACTCTCGGCCCCAAAACCAGTTGCTGCCTCCCGGTGACTTCTCCATGTCAGCCACCTCGCTGCACTGCCTGTGTGCACTGGCTGGGCTTCCCCCGAGGTCACTTCAGGGGGCTAGGGCTGTGTCCCATGTTTGCGCCATCTCAGGATGCCATACTCACCTCCCCTGCTCCCAGTCCAAAGTCCAGCACCAAGGTTTTCTGACTGGGATGCTGGCTCCAGGCTCCGAAAACAGTCACTGCTTCCCTGTGGTTGCTCATCCGTTCTTTCCTTAGCCGCGTCAGTGTGCAGCCTGCTTGCACTGGCTGAGTCTCTACGGAGATCACCCCAGGGTGCTAGGGGTTAGGGCTGTGTCCCGTGCCTGCTCCGCCTCAGCAAGTTGCTATCAGCCCCGCCACTCGGCACCAGGGAACCACGAGGGCTCAAGGCTGTGGAGTAGGTCGTGGGTTCCAGAAGCGGTCGCTGGTTCAGGGCACAGCTTTTCGCTCACCTGTCACTTAGGTCAACTCTTTAGATCTGTGTTTGATGGTCAGGGTTCGTAGATTGTCATGTATGTGATCAATTCACTTGTTTTTCCGAGTCTTTGTTGCAAGAGGGATCCGAGGTAGCATCTACCTAGTCAGCCATCTTGGCCCCATCTCAAGATCAGAATTTTTAAAGGCAATTTATATCTTACAACAATTTGCAAACAACTTGACATGACACAAAATAAAATATGAATAGCTTTACTGCCATATTCAGCTTATTTTATATACTAATTTCCAGTATATGCTTTAGAATTTTTAAATAGTATAAAACAACCTGCATTATAGAGTTCTGTTAGCAGCTGAGCACTTAACTGCTGCACCATCAGGGCTCCTTAGTGAAGGTCTATGAGGCCATATGTTTCCAATTTGTAAGACATAATCAAAATTTCACTGTGGATAGAAAACATATTCTGAAGAATTCAAAACAAACCTGTTAATAATAGACTTTATCCTAGAAGAAAGGATTGTATAATAACTTTCACATTTATTTCATAGACTTCTGTTTTGCAGGGTTTAAAAAAAAATATTCTTTTATAATCTTTTAGAAGTAATTTGTGGTCTTAATGAAGTACTAGAAAAATACATCAAATATCTAAAATTTTAATGTGAAAAACAATCAGCTCTTTTTTCTTGATTAAAAAGAAACAGATTATTTAAGCTTCATCTTGAAAAAAAAATTTTAATTGAATAAGTCTAGAGTGGGGAGCCAGGCTTCTATATTTTAAATAAGCAAACCCAGCTGATTCTGCAAGTGATTCATAGACCACAATTTGGGAAACGCTGATAATAGGGGATAATTACATAATGCTAGGGAAAAGGAGGCTTTTCTGAGCCTGATAGGAAAAGCAAAACCTAGGAAGAAAAGATGGATAGATCTGATAAATAAAAATTTAAAACTAAAGTAAGAAAACACAAATCAAAATTAAATGAACAAATGATGAATTGGGAAAACTATCTCCAAAATAAAAAAAGAAAGTTAACTCTAATATACCAAAATATTTAAAAATTATAGCAAGCACCCTAACAGAAAAACAAGCCAAGCACCCTAAAAGCAATTCACTGGCCCACTCTCCAAATCTGCTAATAAACACACAGAATTGTACGAAACTCCAGTAACAGTCAAAGAGATGTGGACTGATACATTAACTTTGTTGTTTGTCTTTCTTTCTCTCTCTATATATTATGTTGTTGTCGTTAGGTGTCATCGAGTCGTTTCTGACTCACAGCGATCCTATGCACAACAGAACGAAACACTGCCTGGTCCTGAGGAAACCTTACCATCATTATTATTATGCTCGAGCCCATTGTTGCAGCCACTGTGTCAATCCACCTCATTGAGGGTCTTCCTCTTTTCCGCTGACCCTGTACTCGCCAAGCATGATGTCCTTCTACAGGGACTGATTTCTCCTGACAACACGTCTAAAGTATGTAAGAGGCAGTCTTGCCATCATCGCTTCTAAGGAGCATTCTGGTTGCACTTCTTCCAAGACAGATTTGTTCGTTCTTTTGGCAGTCCATGGGATATTCAATATTCTTTGCCAACACCACAATTCAAAGCCATCAATTCTTCTTCCGTCTTCCTTATTCATTGTCCAGCTTTTACATGCATACAGTGCAGTTGAAAATACCATGGCTTGGGTCAGGTGCACCTTTGTCCTCAAGTAAACATCTTTGCTTTTCAACACTTTGAAGAGGTCCTTTGCAGCAGATTTACCCAATGCAATGCGTCTTTTGATTTTTTGACTGCTGCTTCCACGGCTGTTGATTGTGGATCCAAGTAAAATGAAATCCTTGACAACTTCAATCTTTTCTCCATTTATCATGATGTTGCTCATCGGTCCAGTCATGAGGATTTTTGTTTTCTTTATGTTGAGGTGCAATCCATACTGAAGGCTGTGGTCTTTGATCTTCATCAGTAAGTGCTTCAAGTCCTCTTCACTTTCAGCAAGGAAGGTTGTGTGATCTGCATAGGCAGGTTGTTAATGAGTCTTCCTCCAATCTTGATGCGCGGTTCTCCTTCATATAGTCCAGCTTCTTGGATTATTTTCTCAGCATACAGATTGAATAGGTATAGTGGAAGGATACAACCCTGATACACACCTTTCCTGACTTTAAGCCACACAGTATCACCCTGTTCTATTTGAACTACTGCCTCTTGATCTATGTATAGTTTTCTCATGAGCACAAATAAGTGTTCTGGTATTCCCATTCTCTGCAATGTTATCCATAATTTCTTATGATCCACATGGTCGAATGCCTTTGTATAGTCAATAAAACACAGGTAAACATCTTTCTGGTATTCTCTGCTTTCAGCCAGGATCCATCTGACACCAACGATGATATCCCTGGTTCCATGTCCTCTTCTGAATTAGCTTGAATCTCTGGCAGTTCCCTGTCGATGTACTGAGGCAGCCACTTTTGAATGATCTTCAGCAAAATTTTACTTGTGTGTGATATTAATGATATTGTTTGATAATTTCCACATTCTGTTGGATCACCTTTCTTTGGAATAGGGATAAATATGAATCTTTTCCAGTCCGTTGGCCATGTAGCTATCTTCCAAATTTCTTGGCATAGATAAGTGAGCCCTTCCAGCATTGCATCCATTTGTTGAAACATCTCTTTTGGTATTCCTTCAATTCCTAGAGCCTTGTTTTTTGCCAGTGCCTTGAGTACAGCTTGGACCTCTTCCTTCAGTACCATCAGTTCCTGATCATATGCTACCTCCTGAAATGGTTCAACATCAACCAGTTCTTTTTTGGTATAATGACTCTGTGTATTCCTTCCACCTTCTTTTGCTGCTTCCTGCGTCATTTAGTATTGTCCCCACAGAATCCTTCAATATTGCAACCCGGGGTTTGAATTTTTTCTTCATTTCTTTCAGCTTGAGACATGCTAAGTGTTTTGACATCTGTAAAATGCAAAGTTTGAACTTTGTCAATGGTTATCTGTACTTTATGGACTGCAAGCAGAGGAACTATTATCTCTTCTCCCTCCCTAAACCACATTGAGCTTTTTAGAACCGGAACTCAGGTTCATAGGACCCCAAATCTGTCTGTAATTCTCACAAGCAGTTGTAATGTGCTTCCGGACCCATTTCCCAATGCCATTTCTAAGATGCTTACAATGAATCCATAGGATCCCAGGTGCACCGTCCGTCTTTCGGTACTCCAAACAAACCAAACTCTTTCAGCCTCCAGGGCTTTGTGCCTGTTGTTCTCTCTCCCTGTATAAGCTGTTCTCTGTACTCTATACATGCCTGTATCCTCTCATCCCTCAGGTCCCTGCTTAAAACTCATTTTGTCAGAAAAAGGTATCCTGTCCCCACCCCTCTAAATTAGGTATACCCTGTTATAGTTAAGCACTTGACTGCTAACTAAAAGGTTGACAGTTCAGGTTTACCCACAGGTACCTCAGAAGAAGCGCCTCCCAATCTGCTTCTGAAAAATCAGCCACTGGAAACCCTATGGAACTCAGCTGACACACATGAGATTGTTATGAGTGAGAATCAACTCTGAAAGCAACTGGCTTCTTTTTTTTTTTTTTTTTTTTGGAGGGGGGTTATTTTGTCACAGTAGCATGTTCATTTCCTTCATTGTATCTATGTATACATCCATCAATATATACATATATATGTACATTTTATTCCATCTATCTATCTATCATCTATCTATCTATCTATCTACCTACCTACCTAAACTACCTACCTACCTTCCTACCTACCTGCCTACCTACCTACCTACCTACCTACCTACCTACCTACCTACCTACCTACCTACCTACCTACCTACCTACCTACCTACCTACCTACCTATCTATCTATCTATCTATCTATCTATCTATCTATCTATCTATCTATCTATCTATCTATCTATCTATCTATCTATCTATCTATCATCTATCGTCTGTTTTCCCCACCAGACTATAAATACCATCAGGGTAAGGACCAAGTCTACAATATTCACTATTATACTTCAGTAATTATCATAGCATCTGGCACGTGTCTTATGAAACATTTAGCCATATGCTGGCAACAGAATTATTCAAAATATCACCACCACTGGCTCAAAGATTTGTGAAAGACAAGGCTCTGGGTGATTACGTATTTGATACTTCTCTACAATTTCGTTAAAATGAGAAGTATAAGGAAGCTGGTTGGTTGGTCCTACTTTCGCTAGACAAAATGGTGAAAGAAAGGGATGAGCTCAAAGCTTCAGAGTCATAGCTCAAGCGCAGCATACAACACCTGAAAGTTACCACTTGTGTCCTGAAAGAAAACCTTATTTCTTGTAGTAACAAAGCTGATATTGCCGAAAACCAAACCTAAAGCCTTAACATAGAAGTTGCTGAACGACAGATCAATTGAATTCCCAAACACGAACAGTATCTGAAGTTAAAATGAAGGCATTGATTGGGAAAAAAATGGCATCCATAAACTTGGGATGGGGACATATGGGCAGATAATCAGGAAACTGGGGACTCTAAGCCCTGAAATCCCATTGAATCACTCCTGCAAATAGAACCGACCCTTTTACCCCCATCTGAAGAGATCACTCCATCTTTGTCTATGAAGCCACCCTCCCCAGTAAAACTATCATCCCTTGGACCTCCATCTGATGAGGTAAACCTAACTGTGCCTGAAAAGTCTTTGAGATATCCCCTGGGGTGTGCCTGGAGCACTGCCTGTGGTGTTGCCTGAGGCAGATACCTTACAAGACATTGCTGAAGTCCCCGGGACCAACTCCCACCACCCATTTTTGCTTCTATACCTATAGTTAGACTGAAGTCCCAGTATGCCCCAAGAGGTGAAGAACAAAGTGTGGCCCAGGAGTAGGTATGATATACTCTAAAAGAACTGCTTAATTTTTCTAATATATACGAAAAGAAACCTGGGGAATATGCATGAGAATGGCTATTAAGGGTGTGGGATAACGGTGCAAGGAACATAAAGTTGGATCCATTTGAGTTTATTCATATGGGCCCACTAAGCACCGATTTTTCATTTAATGTTTCAGCTCAAGAGGTTAGAAAAAGATCTAATAGTTTATCTGGTTGGCTCACTGAAGCATGGATTAAGTGGTGGCCTACACTAAATCAAGTTGAAATGCCGTATCTGCCTTAGTATACTGTAGAAGAAGGTATCCAAAGGCTTAGGGAAGTGTCATGTTAGAGTGGATTTATCAGGATGGACACAGACCCACCCATGGAGTGCCCAGACAACATGCCTTTTACCACAATGGTGAGGAATAAATTTGTGAAGGGAGTTCCAGCATCCTTGAAGACTACTGTGATTGCTATTTTATGTAAGCCAGATTTGACAGTGGGAATTGCCCTAACTGAATTAAGACATCTAACTACAATGGGGCTGATTGGATCCTGGAGTGACAGGGGCCAAGTGGTGGCACTTAATCAACAAAGGCAGGGTGAGTATGGTTACAGTAATGGACAGCAGAGTCAAAGCAGTAATCAGAATAGTCTGATTCATATGGACTTATGGCACTGGCTACTTAGTCATGATGTCCCTAGAAGTGAAATACATGGGAACTCTGCTATATATTTACTTGATCTGTAGAAATGGAAGAATTCTAGGTCAAATGAACAGCAGTCTAACTTGAATCGCTGAATAGAGAATCAAGGTCCCTCAAGCAATTCTCAGTTTACAGACGTACAACCCCTTGAATGAAGGGGAGGTCATGTCCCCTTAAGGTAGGACCCCCACTACACTGCCAAAATTTGTGCTATTAATGTCTCTTCTAGTCTTTCCCAAAGGGATCCATGGCCTTTTACAAGAGTGGCTGTTCATTGGGGAAAAGGAAATAATCAATCTTTCCAGGATTACTGGGCACTGGCTCTGAACTGACACTAATTCCAGGAGAGCCAAAAAATCACTGTCGCCCACCAATCAGAATGGGGACAAACGCACACACACACACCCACACCTACCCACCCACATGAACACACACACACAGACCATTTTTGGTCTTTTAAATTAATAAAAACTTCCAAATGCTATCAGTGCTACTATAAACAGTTCAGTGTGTCAAATATGGGACAAAACAGTTTTTCTTATTTTCACTGGTATTGAATTCTATGGCTCTCAGTTTTTTTGATTTGTCAAAGTGCATCAAAAACCTTAAAAATGTTATTTTCTTTAGGTTCTTAGCTTTATCTTTAGTAATTCATTCTAGAGAAAGCATTAAATTTGCTGATCAGTTAAAGCATATATATCCACCAGTAAGGGAAAGTTAGGAGTCCCTGGATGGTGAAAGTGGTTAAGCACTCGACTACTAACCAGAAGGTTGGTAGTTCAAACCCACCTAGAGGCACCTCCAAAGAAAGGCCTGGAAATCTGCTTCTGAAAGGTCACAGCCTTGAAAACCCTACAGAGCACAGTTCTACTCTGACAGATGTGGGGTCACCATCAGATGGAATCAACTTATGGCAACTAAAAACAATAAGAAAAGGTTAAAAATAAACAGTGACTATCAAAAAAGGGAAATATTATGGAGTCTTTAAAAATTAGACATAGGAAATAAATTCCACGACATGGACTAAGTGCATTTCATGATATTTAGGATGATTTTATAAAACAATATGCACACTGTGTCTGTTACATGCAAAGAAATAACAGTGGAAAGGAAAGCATCAAAATGTTAATAGTGATTATTCTGTGTGATGGTGTTGTAGGTGTCTCCCCTCCCCCAATACACATACACTTTTCCATTTGACTATTTGCTTTTCTCCATTCTATAATGAGTCTGTTTTACTTTTACAAAAATTTAGTTGCTTTGAGAACTCATTTGAGATTTTAATTTATAAATTTGAAACTAAACTGATCTGTATAGATGGGTGATTTTCTCCAGAGCAACCATCAGACCAAGTAAGGAATTAAAGAAGCCAGAGGTTTGAATTAGTCCAAGTTTGTGTAGAGTTTAGCGAAGCAAGTTGGCAGAAGGGCAATGGGCTTAGGAAGTTGAACATGAAAGACATCGAGATGCCCAGCTTGGATAGACGCAAAAGTTGAATGTGTTGGGGTGGAGCATGATTGCTGAAAGAAAGGAGAGGAACTAAGGAACTGTGACTCCTAGTGAGATGTTTCTTTTCAGGTGAACTATTCTAGGAAATGGAATAGTCCAGAGTGTAGATATAGGAGTAGAATGCTTAGTGAAGGAGAAACAAAGGCTGCTACAGCCATCAAGGATCTTAAAAGCTATGGTGCAGGACAGACCATCCACATGGATATGATATGCATGTCCCTTGGGATGATTCATACATTTCCAAAAAAAGCTGGACACAAAAAAGACGCTGGGCTCTCAGCGGATTCAGAGAGGTGACCTGGAGGAGAGGGTAGCAAGAAAGAGGGCATAATATCAACAATCAGGAAATGACAGGTAAGAATTGTGGTACTGGCCCCAAGTTTGAAGTTCTCAGACATTTCTCTTTTTAACTACAACAACAAAAAGCCAAAACTTTCATTTTTAACATTTTTAATTATCATCATTTTTTTTAAAAAAATGTTCAGATGTAACTAATTTTCCTGTGGTACATTTATGATTACTTAGCTCCTGAAGGAGAAGAGGTTATGGTATCAGTTAATTTACTTCCCAGCTATCATTACAGTGATTAATGGCTGGTCGAATGGAGAAGTCTTCTTTTAATTTTTTTCTCATTAAAATCATGCAAGAAATGTTGACAGTACCAATTGCACCTTAACAGGTATTTCAGGTTTAAGAATGTTTGAGAACCATTCTGCGGATGGTTGCTTCAGTGAATACATTTCAAATTATGTAAAATTGGTTTTATGTTAAAAGTAAAAGAGCTTGTCCTAAAAATGCATCAATTTCATTTGTGTTGAGGCTCAGGGTTCCCTTTGGACAGAGCCACCTAACCTCTTGGGTAAGGACAGAAGACATTACTGTCCTTACTGCCTACTCTTTATATTGGGTGGTGTAAAGTAATTCTGTAAGGTTATGGTAATCTATCTACCCTCAAAGTGATGAAATGCATTTCAGCGATGCCAAATGGGCATAGATGCAGTTGTGTTGTTGGGTCGGGAGAGATATAGCCCTTCTACTCAGAACTCCCATCAACATATTCTCCAAATAGAAACTGTTTATATACTTCTGTGTCTATCACTTAGTGTGTTTTGTAAGGGAACCCAATTTTGCCTACCTAAAAACACCTTACTCTGTCTGCCTGGCATTATGCCTGAACTTCTCTGCTTTGTAGTAGTTATCCTTTTGGTTACAGTACTGAGTTCTATTAAAATGCCTGCTAATATGCAATTCCATAGTGCCTGAACTATATTCCATTAATCGTCAGCACGTACTAACACATTATCTATTATTAATGTGCCAGGTCAGGGAGCTGTCTCATCACAGAGAAGTTGACCCTTTGAGAGTACGATGAAGGACTAGCAAGAAGGTGAAAGAGGAAAACCCTGAGAACATTTCATGTGCTTCCTGAAGCACAAATCTGGAAAAATTATATAATTCAGGCTGTGGTAGAAGCTCTTACAGCTGTTTTAAATTCCTGGATGTTTCCTAAACATGGTTGTAAAAATTAACAGTCATATAGCTAATGCATCACTTTTTTAACTACAGGTTACAAAACAATATATACATAGTTATAAAAGTTAGAAGTAATAATAAAGTGAGCTCAATTTTGTGCAACACTGATTGATATACATGAGGGGAAAGAAAAGTGGACAAGACAAACTATACTTGTTCAAGCTACAGAGTGTTTCGCTTGTCTACTGCTGCATAACAAACGACTGTAAAATCATTGAGCATTTCTTGCCTGGAGTCTCTCATTTGTTCCAAGATGACAGCTGGAACTAGAGTTATCAGAAGGTTCGAGTGGACTGGGTGTCCAAGATGTCTTCTCTCAGATAACTGCCACCTCAGTGTTGCTCCATGTGACCTCTCTCCCAGCATAGTAGCCTGGACTTTCTACATAGTGATTTAGGCCTTCAAAAGGTAAGAAGCAGAAGCAACCAGCCCTCCTAAAGACTGGGATCCGAATGAGCATAGCATGAATTCTACCATATTCTATTGGTCAAACCTGTCACGAGTAGTCCAGATTCAAGAATGAGAGTGGCACAAGCATACAGTTGTTGTTGTGTTGTTAGGTGCCATCAAGACAGTTCTGACTCATAGCAACCCTTTGTACAACAAAATGAAACACTGCCCGGTCCTGTGCCATCCTCATGATCATTGTTCTACTAGAGCCTATTGTTGCAGACACTGTGCCAATCCATGTCGTTAAGCATCTTCCTCTTTTTTGCTGTCCCTCTACTCTACCAAGCACGATGTCCTTCTTCAGGGACTGGTCTCTCCTGATAGCACTTCCAAAGTATGTGAGGTGATGTCTGGCTATCCTCACTTCCAATGAGCACTCTGGCTGTACTTCTTCCAAGACAGATATGTTTGTTTTTCTGGCAGTCCAAGGTGTATTCCATATTCTTCTTCAATACCATAATTCAAAGGCATTGATTCCTCAATCTTCCTTATTTATTGTCCAGCTTTCACATGCATATATAGCGACTGACAACACCATGGCTTGGGTCAGGGGCACCTTAGTCCTTAGAATGACATCTTTGCTTTTCAAAACTTTAAAGAGGTCTTTTGCAGCAGATTTGCCCAATGCAATGTGTCTTTTGATTTCTCGACTGCTGCTTCCATGGGCATTGATTGTGGATCCAAGTAAAATGAAATCCCTGACAACTTAAATCTTTTCTCCATTTACCATGATGTTACTTATTGGTTCAGTCGTGAGGATTTTTGTTTTCTTTATGTTGATATTGTCATGGATTGAACTGTGTCCCCCAAAAATACATATATCAATTTGGCTAGGCTACAATTTCCAGTATTGTGTGCTTGTCCACCATTTTGTCATTTGATGTGATTTTCCTATATATTGAAAATCCTATCTCTATGATTTGATGAGATGGGATTAGCATCAGTTGTGTTAATGAGGCAGTCCTCAATTTATAAAATTGGGTTGTATCTTGAACCAATTTCTTTTGAGATACAAAAGAGAAAAGCAAGTGGAGAGACAGGGCGACCTTATACCACCAAGACAGAAGTGCCGGGAGCACAGAGTGCCCTTTGAACCCAGGGTCCACGTGCAGAGAAAGTCCTAGACCAGGGGAAGATTGATGGCAAGGACCTTGTCCCAGAGCTAACACAGTGAGAAAGCCTTCCCCTGGAGCTGGAACCCTGAATCTGGACTTCTAGCCTCCTAGACTGTAAAAGAATAAAGTTCTCTTTATTAAAGCCATTCACTTGTGTTATTTCTGTTATAGAAGCACTAAATAACTAAGGTGTAATACACACGGAAGGCTGCAGTCTTTGGTTTTCATTAGTAAGTGCTTCAAGTCCTCTTCGCTTCAGCAAACAAGGTTGTGTCATCTGCATATAATAGGTTGTTAATGAGTCTTCTTCCAATCCTGATGTCTTGTTCTTCTTCATATAGTCCAGCTTCCCGTATTATTTGCTCAACATAGAGATTGAATAAGTATGGTGAAAGGATACAACCCCGAAGCACAACTTTCCTGACTTTAAACCGTGCAGCATCCTCTTGTTCTTTTAGAATGACTGCCTCTTGGTCTAAGTACAGGTTCCTCATGAGAACAATTAAGTGTTCTGGAATTCCCATTCTTCACAACGTTATCCATAATTGGCTGTGATCCACATGGTCAATACCTTTGCATAGTCAATAAAACACAGGTAAATCCTTCTGGCATTCTCTGCTTTCAGCCAGGATCCATCTGACATCAGCAATGATATCCCTTGTTCCACATCCTCTTCTGAATTAGGCTTGACCTTCTGGCTGTTCCCTGCCAATATACTGCTGCAACTGCTTTTGAACAATCCTCAGCAATTTTTGACTTCTTTGTGATATTGATGATATTGTTCAATAATTTTCACATTTGGTTGGATCACCTTTCTTTGGAATGGGCACAAGTAATGGATCTCTTCCAGTCAGTTGGCCAGATAGTTGTCTTCTAAATTTCTTGGCATACAGGGAGGAAGGAATTGATGATGGTGATCTTTCTCAATGGATCCTACACAAGAAAGGTGGTATAAAGAATGTGGAAACAAAGTTTTTCTTATCAAGGTAAGATTGAGAAAGAGATTAGAAAATTATTTGGAAAAAAAGGTGGTATAATATGACGGAATGTTTCAAAGGGCTGCTTGAGAAGATAAAGTAGCATAATGGCAGATGCAAAGACCTAGAGTTAGAAAACCAAAAAGGAAGCTCACGCTCAGCATTTCTCAAACTGAAAGAACTGAACAAAAAATTCAAGCCTCACGTTGCAATACTGAAGGATTCTACAGGTAAAATATTTAACAAGGCGGGAACCATCAAAAGGAGATGAAAGGAATACACAGAGTAAATGTACCAAAAAGAAGTGGTTGACATGCAGCCATTTCAAGAGGTAGCATATGATCAAGAACCAATGGTACCGAAGGAAGAAGTCCAAGCTGCATTGAAGGCAATGATGAAAAACAAGGATCCAGGAACTGACGGAGTACCAACTGAGATGTTTCAACAAACAGATGCAGCACTGGAGGCACTCACTTGTCTATGCCAAGAAATTTGGAAGAGAGCTACAACTCACCGGAAGAGGTCCATATTTGTACCCATTCCAAAGAAAGGTGACACAACTGAATGCAGAAATTATTGAACAATATCACTAATATCACACACAAGTCAAATTTGCTGAAAATCATTCAAAAGTGGTTGCAGCAGTACATTGACAGGGAACTGTCAGAGGTTCAAGCCAGATTCAGAAGAGTACATAGAACAAGGGGTATTATCGCTGTGTCAGATGGATCATGGCTGGAAGTAGAGAACACTAGAAAGATATTTACCTGTGTTTTATTGACTGCAAAGGCATTCAACTGTGTGGATCAAAACAAATTATGGATAACATTGTGAAGCATGGGAGTTGCAGAACACTTAATTGTGCTTGCGAGAAACCTGTACTTAGACCAAGAGGCAGTCATTTGAACAGAACAAGAGGATACTATCTGGTTGAAAGTGAGGAAAGCTGTGATTCAGGGTTGTGTCCTCTCACCATAGATAATCACTTTGTACGTAGAGCATACAGATTGATGCGGTAAAAACAGGTGAAATTGTGTACAACAGATTAGTAAATAAGCACAAGGATATCCGAGTGTACCTTGCTTATTGGGTAATCTGTCCCCGGTTCTATGATTCTTTGCAGAGAAAACAGCCGAGGTCGTGTTCAAATAGATACAAAATAAATGCTTTCATAACAAATAATTACAAAAATAATGTTAGGAATAAGAATGCCCCTCCTTATTCTATAAGTTCTTTTAGGAGTTTACTTCAGCAGTCTCCGTGGGCAAATGAAAAAAATCAGACACAGAAATATACGAAACAGTATTTTGGGTTTTTTACATCACATTCTGAAAGAATCCAAGAAATCTGACAGTATTCTCTAAAATTTCTTCGAATTCACTTTTGAGAGAAGAACAACCTTGCTTGCATTGGTTCCGCTCCTTGTTTTAGTTAGTGTAGCTCAGAATGTTCCTTTATCTACATGGCCCACGCTTTCGAGTGAACAAGAATGAATCCCCAGTTTCCACATTTTAAAGGAAAGATAGACTGCACTGCCCATTTAGATGATGATCCCACTGCAGCTGGTTCACAGGCAGTGACTGAGAGCCTGTGTGAACTTCTCACTCCATCGCTGAGAGGATCCCTCTGACTGCAATGCCTTTGGCTGGCGTTCTTTATCACTCCTCTGCTCCTGCCCTAGGTTCCACCTCTATAAATTATTTAACATGTTCACGGTTAAGTGCTCAGCTGCTAACCGAAAGATTGGTGGTTCAAGACCAATGAGGTTCCTTGGAAGAAAAGCCTGGCTATCTACTTCCAGGTAAGTCCTTGAATGCCACTTTTCCTTCACCTTGGCTTGTCTCGCTATACCACATTATACACCATGACAGATAGTCTTTAATTAGTCTTGGAAGTTTTGCTGCTGGGACAGATATAACCCAGATTCTTAATCTATCCTCAGAATCTGGGAATTACACTTGAGTTACCAAAATCGTCTCCCCAAATTACAGTAAGTTCAAGTGCCAGTTTTTGTGGGGCTTTTTGTTTGCTCTGTTTTGTTTTTCGTGGTAATAATACCACTGCAGGGGCAGTTTAGGTGCTAAGTGTTCTCCATGTGAGTGCTACAAAAAGTATAATAGTTACATCTTCTCTGATGTTCTAAAGAAGAACACTTATTTAAGCCCTCAATTCTATGATAACCTATTTAAACTCCAAAGGTTTGGTTATGCCAGGACAAAGAAAATTTCATTCATTTACCAATAACATCAGAGTTCTTCATAGTAAGCAAGGGAAATTACCTTTTTTTTTTTTTTAAGGGATTTATAAGAAAGAATTAGGATACATTATAGAATCAGTCTTAAGGTTGGAGAACCAAGCTTGGGAAAATCGCAAAATCTAAAAAATACCAGTTAGGGAACACAACCCAGATCTTGCTAGTGAGAAAGGTCAGTGATGGCACCACAACAGATATCACAACTACAGATGCATAGCCACACCACAGCTGGAATCTGGTCTTCTGTTTCCATGCGTACCTCTGTCTCTCTGCTTTTGACTCAGTTTATCAATATTCCAGACAGGAGCACCCAACTGGTGGGTCCTAGTTCACATGTCACTAGCTGTCAGGGATCAGAGCACAGGCATAACTGTCTGCTTTGATTTCTACACTGGGAGATGAGGAACACCTGCAAAACAGGAAAACTGTTCAGATGCTTGGTAGCCAAATACTGATGTTTCCACAAAGACTCTTCTTTTAAATTTCTAAAATTGTGTTAATATTTCCAATAATACTTAAAAATGTCTAGCTGTCCTTGATATGATCCCCCTACCTAACCCTTCCCCTCATGCCAAATTAATTATTTTCCACTAAGTACGTATATCAATTATAAGGTCATCATCCTTTTATCCATAATATAATGGAAAAGCAAATAGCATTTCCTAAAATTTCACCCCAGAGGATGTGTACTGCTATGGCAAGTTTTCATTCCTTGAGTACTTACTATGTGCCAAGCACTAGACTAGGTAATTTATATGCAGCAATTTATTTAATCCTCATAAGGACTTTGTAAACTGTGCTTCATTCACGCTATTTTCCATGTGAAGAAACTGAGATTGAGAAAAGTATGCAATGGTTTTAAAGTCACTAAGCTGCTTATGAGCAGAACCAGGCATAGAACCTAGGTCTCTTTTCTTCTTTCTCTTTTCCTTCCTTCCTTCCTTCCTTCCTTCCTTCCTTCCTTCCTTCCTTCCTTCCTTCCTTCCTTCCTTCCTTCCTTCCTTCCTTCCTTCCTTCCTTCCTTCCTTCCTTCCTTCCTTCCTTCCTTCCTTCCTTCCTTCCTTCCTTCCTTCCTTCCTTCCTTCCTTCCTTCCTTCCTTCCTTCCTTCCTTCCTTTCCTCCCTCCCTCCCTCCCTCCCTCCCTCCCTCCCTCCCTCTCCTCCCTCCCTTTCTTCCTTCCCACCCTCCCTCCTTCCCTGTTTCATAATATTTTTACCACTCTACATGTCTAATTAGCAGTAACAACCCATGACTCTTACCTTTGATACATGCTTTGTCACAATCATGGATTCCTGGTGACACAACCTGGTTGCTTTAAACTTTAAAAACTCATTCCAGACTTTCGCTCAGATCTGGAAAGCTACAGATCCTTGATTGTGTCACTGAGAGTAGAACTACAGTGCCCTAAGAAAAAGAGGAGCAGAAGATTGGCAATGTGGTTTTGCAGTTGGCATTTCTCACTTGGAGCCAGAGCAGAATAGAAAACTGTCTGTCATTAAGTGTTACAAAGGCCGCTGTCCTAGTTAAACTGTCGCGAACTGGGGCACTTGAGTCTGAGTGATTCAGGACTTTTATTTTCAGCACATGTCCCCAATCATTCCTGTCAAAATGAAGGCTATGTCTTGACTCCAGATATGTCGCTTACCTTTAGCACACAATCTGTATGTAACTTTCATCCAACTAGTAAAACAGAAATGTGGAAAAATGTTATGTTCTCAGATTAAAAAAAAAAAAAGTTGAAAGCATTTGAGAAGAAAGGAGGAGGAAGGTTTTCCAGGGCAGAGGTATAATGAGGGTAATGAGTGCCCAGGGGCAATTTCTAAGCTGGGAGGGAGGAAGCAGGAGGGGAGCAAACGTGCTTCCTGTCACTTTTCACTTTAACATTTTCCATAAAGCACACTCTATTGGTCATGAATAAATTTCACCACTTAGTAAAAAAATAAAGGACAATTCCTGCATTCCATACAAATCAATATAATACACATACTACTTGGAATGCAGTAAGAAACCTATTTTTTTGAGATATCTCTATCCATATACAAACTAGGTCTGAATTCACATAGCTTATTTCAACTAGAGTTCAAAAATGAACCCAAGAACAATGCAGGTACCACTTTCATCCTGTTGGGCACTCTGAATTTCTCCTCTGTCTTATTATATTACCATGTCATTTTTCCCTGGAAGAAAAAGCTCATTGCCCCTGTATAGTACTAGGCCAGGGCAAGGGTAAAAGACAAGTCTGAGTAGAATAAGTAGTAGACATGTTGACGTCCACGAAGATACAATGAGGCTGTTGCTCAGTAACAGACAGTGTAATGTAGTGATTATGGAATCTGCAATCAAACTTCTTTGATTCAAATCCTAGTCAGAGTATAAATAACCTTGGACAAGCGATTTGGCCTATCTGTAATGCAGCAAGCTCATCTGTTAAATGGAGGTGTTAATAAGAACATTCATAATTATTGTGTTGATACCACATGTAAAGCATTTAGGCCAGTCTATACTAATTCCACACTAAATTTCAAAATTGTGAAAACTTAATACGTGCATTTTCTAATATCATGATCTTCGAACATATTATTTCCCTAGTGACCTAGCATTCAACCACAGAGATGAACAATACTTTATTTAACCCACTCCCTACTGTAATAAATTTTTAGATTGTTTCCAATTTTTCACCGCACATATTTGCTTACTTGTTCAGATTAACTTAGATTCACATTGTCAACCTCCAAAATAAAATCTCTGGATTTTAATTGGAATTATATTAAGCCTATACATTTATTTGGGAGAGATTCTTTTACAAAATTCAGCCTTCTCCAGGGATATCTATCCATATATTCAAGTCTCTTTAAAATGTGTTTTTAATATTTTGTAATCATTTTTGTATAGATTATTTGTTTCTTTTCACATTAATTCTTGTTAGGTGCCATCAAGTTAGTTCTGACTCATAGCGACCCTATGCACAACAGAAATAAACACTTTCCGATCCAGCACAATCCTTACAATCACTGTTATGCTTGAGCCCATTGTTGCAGCCACTGTGTCAATACACCTCCTTGAGGGTCTTTCACTTTCCCACTGACCTGGTACTTTACAACCATGATGCCTTTCTCCAGGGACTGATCCCTCCTGACAACATGTCCAAAGTATATAAACGCAATCTTGCCATCCTTGCTTCTAAGGACCATTCTGGTTGTACCTCTTCCAAGACAGATTTGTCCATTCTTTCTGCAGTCCATGTTATATTCAATATTCTTCTCCAACACTTTAAAGAGCTCCTTTGCAACAGATTTGCCCAATGCAATGCATCTTTTGATTTCTTGACTGCTGCTTCCATGGGTGTTGATTGTGGATCCAAGTAAAATTATATCTTTGACAACTTCAATCTTTTCTCTGTTTATCATGATGTTGCTTATTGGTCCAGTTGTGAGGATTTTTGTTTTCTTTATGTTGAGGTGCAATCCATACTGAAGGCTGTGGTCTTTAATCTTCATTAATAAGCGCTTCAAGTCGTCTTCACTTTCAGCAAGCAAGGTTGTGTCATCTGCATAAGGCAGGTTGTTAATGAGTCTTCCTCAATCCTGATGCCCTGTTCTTCTCCATATAGTACAGCTTTTTGGATTATTTGCTCAGCATACAGATTGAATAGCTATGGTGAAAGGATACAACGCTGATGCACGCCTTTCCTGATTTAAAACCAATCAGTATCCCCTTGTTCTGTCTGAACAACTGCCTCTTGATCTATGTACAGGTTCCTCATGAGCACAACTAAATGTTCTGGAATTCCCATTCTTCAGAAGAGGACATGGAACCAGGGATATCATTGCTGGTATCAGATGGATCCTGGCTGAAAGCAGAGAATACCAGAAGGATGTTTACCTGTGTTTATTAACTATGCAAAGGCATACGACTGTGTGGATCATAACAAATCATAGATAACATTAATTCTCAGGTATTTCATAGTTATTCTATTAAGAAATATTAAAAAGAATTTTTTTTTTACTCTCAAAAAATTAGAATTTGTTTATGTTGCTTTTGACATAATATTATGTGGCTTTTTATGTAATGTTACGTATTTTAAAAGATCAAACATTTTATTTGTTTTACTCTGTGTGCACAGAAAAGTATCACCCTACATACTGAATTTAGAGCAATTTCTACCTATAATGGTTTGGTTTTTGTGTTTTGTTTGTTTGTTTTTGTTTTTAGTAAAAGCATTTTCTAAAACACAAAAATGTTAAGTCCATAACATAAGCGCACCTCTAAGCAATGGGATAAAATTTTATGGAGATATCATCTTGCTTCACCTTCCTTAAATCAAGAGTCAGCAAGATAACAGGACCATTTCAGTCCAAATAGAAAGACCATGCTTACTTAAGAAAACTCCATGCTTCATTAACAGGTCCATTAATGGGTGATTAAACTACAACCCCTTGGACTGGAAGGCACTCAAAATGCAACTGGGGAAGAGTGGCCCCCTCAAAGTAGAATCGACCATAATGGCATGGATAGAGTCAAGCTTTCAGGAACCTTCATTTGCTGACGTGGTATGACTCAAAACAAGAATAAACAGCTTCAAACAACCATTAACAATCAGAATGTAGAATGTACAAAGTATGTGTCTAGGAAAATTTGAAGTCATCAAAAATGAAAGAGTTTTGCCAATTTCAGCAGTATGAAATTTACCAAACATGCAATCAAGAACATTGATAATTATTGATGACTGGAATGTGAAAGTTAGAAGCAAAGAAGAAGGATCAATAGTTGGAAAATATGGCCTTGGTCATAGAAATGACACCAGAGATTGCATGATGGAATTTCGTAAGACCAACAACTTCATTGCAAACACTTTTTTTCACCAACATAAATGGCAACTATACACATGGCCCTTACCAGATGGAATACACAGTAATCAAATCGACTACATCTGTGGAAAGAGGTGATGGAGAAGCTCAGCATCATCCGTCAGAACAAGGCCAGGGGCCGACTGTAGAACAGACCTCAATTCCCCATATGCAAGTTCAAGTTGAAGCTGAAGAAAATTAGAGCAGATACATGAGAGCCAAAGTACGACCTTGAGTGTATCCCATCTGAATTTAGAGACCATCTCAAGAATAGATTTGACGCATTGAACTCTAAGACCAAAGACCAGACAAGTTGTGGGATGACATCAAGTACATCAGACATGAAGAAAACAGGTCATTAAAAAGACAGGAAAGAAAAAAAAGTCCAAAATGAATGTCAGAAAACCAAAAACCAAACCCACTGCCGTTGAGTTGATTTTGACTCATAGCAACCCTATAGGACAGAGTAGAACTGCCCCATAGAGTTTCCAAGGAGCACCTGGCAGATTTGAACTGCCGACCTTTGGGTTAGCAGCTGTAGCTCTTAACCACTACGCCACCAGGGTTTCCAGAGTCAGAAGAGACCCTAAAACTTGCTCTTGAACGTAGAGTAGCTAAAGCAAATGGAAGTACTAATGAAGTAAAAGAGCTGCAGAGCAGATTTCAAAGGATGGCTCAAGAAGACAAAGTAAAGTATTATATTGAAATGTGCAAATATCAGGAGCTAGAAAACCAGAAGGGAGGAACAGGCTCAATATTTCTCGAGCTGAAAGAACTGAAGAAAAAATTCAAGCCTTGAGTGCAATTTTGAAGGATTCTATGGAAAAAGTATTGAACAAGGCAGGAAGTATCAAAGGAAGATGGAAGAAATACAGAAAGTCGCTGTACAGAAAAGAACAGTTTGATGTTCAACCATTTCAGGAAGTAGCATATGATCAAGAACCAATGGTATTGCACAGTTTCAGGGGACATGGAGGTCAATTGGGATGACAAAATGTATTAAGAAAACATTCTGCATCCCACTTTGGTGAGTAGTGTCTGGGGTCTTAAACACTAGCAAGCAGCCATCTAAGATGCATCAATTGGCCTCAGCCCACCTGGAGCAAAGGCGAGTGAAGAACACCAAAGACACAAGGTAAATAGATCCCAAAAGACAGAAAGAGCCACATAAACCAGAGACTCCATCAGCCTGAGGCAGGAAGAACTAGACGGTGCCCGGCTACCACCAATGACTGCCCTGACAGGGAACACAACAGAGAATCCCTGATGAAGCGGGAGAACAGTGTGATGCAGACCTCAAATTCTTGTAAAAAGACCAGACTTAATAAATAGTCTGACTGAGACTAGAGGGACCCCAGAGGTCATGGCCTCCAGACCCTCTGTTAGCTCAAGACTGGAACCATTCTTGAAGCCAGCTCTATAGTCAGGGATTGGACTGGACTATAAGTCAGAAAATGATAATGGTGAGGAATGAGCTTCTTGTGTCAAGTAGACATATGAGACTAGGTGGGCAGCTCCTGTCTGGAGGCAAGATGAGAAGGCAGAGGGGGACGGGAGCTGGTTGAACGGACACGGGAATACAGTGTGGAGAGGAAGAATGTGCTGTCACATTAGGAGGAGAGAAGCTAGGGTACATAGCAAGGTGTGTATAAGCTTTTGTTTGAGAGACTGACTTGATTTGTAAACTTTAAAAAAAACAAAAACAATCGTATTGAAGGAAGAAGTCCAAGCTGCATCAAAGGCATTTATGAGAAACAAGGCTTCAGGAATTGATGGACTACTAATTGAGATGTTTCAACAAACTGGATGCAGCACTAGAGGCACTCACTCATCTACACCAAGAAAGTTGGAAGACAGCTACCTGGTCAACCAACTGGAAGAGATCCATATTTGTGCCCATTCCAAAGAAAGGTGATCCAATAGAATGCAGAAGTTGTCAATCCATATCATTAATATCATACACAAGTCAAATTTTGCTGAAGATAATTCAAAAATTGTTGCAGCAGTACATCGACAGAGAACTTCCAAAAATTCAAGCCAAATTAAGAAGAGGATGTATAACCAGGGACTTCATTGCTGATGTCAGATGGATCCTGGCTAAAAGCAGAGAATACCAGAAAAATGTTTACCTGTGTTTTATTGTCTATTCAAAGACACTCGACTGTGTGGATCAGAACAAATTATGGATAATATTGCAAAGAATGGAAATCCCAGAACACTTAATTGTGCTCATGAGGAACCTGTGCATTGATCAAGAGGCAGTCATTTGAACAGAACAAGGGGATACTGTGTGGTTTAAAGTCAGGAAAGGCATGCATTGGGATTGTATCCTTTCACTATACAATCAATCTGTATACTAAGCAAATAATTTGAGAACGTGGACTGTATGAAGAAGAAGGAGGCATCAGGACTGCAGGAAGACTCATAAACAACCTGCAATATGCAGATGACACAATCTTGCTTACTGAAAGTAAAGAGGAGTTGAAGCACTTACTGAAGAAGATCAAAGACTTCAGTATGGATTATGCCTCAACATAAAGAAAACAAAAATCCTCCCAACTCTACCAATAAGCAACATCATGATAAATGGAGAAAATATTGAAGTTGTAATGACTTTATTTTACTTGGATCCACAATCAACACCCATGGAAGCACATGCCAGCTACAGCCTATGGAAACCTCAGCTGTCCCCTGTTCAGTTCAGACTGCAGCTGCCCATGCAGCCCTTCTGTCTCTCATCACCAGCCACCTGTGTGGGCTGGGTCAGTGGGTGTTGGCTGCAAGCTTGGGAGTCCCTCTTGATTCTCTCCACTTCACACCAGCTGGCCCCAAACCTAGGGTTTTCCTCTACCCCTTCAATGTACTAGCTGTAGGCCCTGGAGCCCACATGACTACCTCCACTTTAGGGCAGCCAGCTCCTTTGGGTACTTTGCTGTCATGACTCACAAAGTTCACAGAGACACTGAAACTGTGATAAACAGCTTTAATATAACAAAAAAAGAATACAAATAAAGAGATATATAGGGTGAGATCTGGAAGGAGTCATGGTGCAGAGCTTCCATGTTCCAAGTAGAGACACATTACCCTCCCCCGTGCATAGCCACCAACCAGGAAACAGCCTGAGCCTTCATTCCAGGGCCTTTTTCAGCCTCACCACATGGCCAGGATGGATTATATCATGCCCCGTGAGGCTTAGTCAGCATTGGTCTCCCAGGCAGTCCTTCTTGGACTGGGAAACCTTATTCATTAGCCTCAGATGTTGGCCCAGCTCTCAGGAACCAAGACCAAAGGCCAAACGGCTTTCTCTAAGGTGATTCCACAACTTGCAACAAGCCTCTCAGTTATGGAAAAGAGGTTTATTTTTATTCTAAATAAGAATGAAAGCCATTAAAAGGTCTGAGCTTGGGATAACACTACTGATTTACCTTTTAGAAAGAGTAACCTGGCTGCTGTTGGAGAAAATACTGTTGGGAAGTAAGGGGAGAAGGAAGCATAAAGACTAGTTCAGGGACTGCTTCAATTAGGCAACAGATGTAGTGGCTTGGAGTATGGAGTTGGCTGTGAAGAAGCTTATGAGATATGGTCAAATTTAGGATACATTTTGAATATAGAGGCAACAGGACTTTCTGATGGACTAGATGTTGGAAGTAAAGGTAAAAGAGTAATTAAGACTGACTACTAGTTTTTAGACTGAGAAACTGGGTTATTTGTGGATCCTGTTATAAAGATGGGAGTTTGGGAGAGAAATAGATTGGGAGTGGAAGTCAAGTGTTTGGTTTCAGACATGCTATTTTTGAGATTATCATAATAAAAACAAATGGAGTTATCAAGTTTAAGTTGGATATACTTGTAATGAGCTCAGGATAGAAAGTTAGATGGGAGATATAAATTTTGACTTATTAGATTTTAATGAGCTCATCTAGGAAGTGAGTGTGGATAGAAAAAGAGATCTGAGGTTGATAAAAGAAAAAGAGTAGAGCCAATAAGAAGCCACCAATGAGGTAGGAAAAAAAAAAAAGAAATAAACCAAGCTTGCAGGGAGTGTTGAGGAGGGTGATCAAACACCTCTGAGAGTCCAAATAAAATGAAGGACTGGGAATTAACTATTGTATTTGGCAAGAAGAGGAGGTTGTTGCTGACTCGATAAAGGTGAACTTGGTGAATCAGAGGATGAAATCCTCATTGGACTGTAAGAGAGAATGGGAAGTGATAATGTAGAAGCAGAGATAATAGACAACTCTTTCAAGTGTTTTGGCTATTAAGAACAGAAATTTGGACCGTAACTGGGGAGTAGTGATGAATAGGAGAATTTTTTACATATTGAGACACTAAGTGCTGCCGTGAATTATAGATGTGGAGAAGAAAACACTGGTCATGAAGATGGAGCAGCTGCCTGTGGAGAAAAAGGGAGGGAGTAAAAAAGGGAAGGCAGCATATATGGATACAGGTGCAGGTAGGTTGGTAGATCTAGTGGTGGGAAGACAAGGCAGTTTTCTTCTGGGTATCTTTATTTTTTCAGTAACAGCCATCAAAGAACGATGACAAATGGAGAGAAGTGTGTGTAGTGAAGAATTAACTTTACCCAAAGAGATGTCTGTCCTTTGCCTCTGGCTTCTGAGAGGTAAACTCTAAACCCCCATAATTTCTCAAGTGATTAGACTTTTCGTTTTTCAGGATGGGCCCCTTAGATATTAAGGAGATGACTCATGGTCAGACCCTCAATAGTTTATGCTAACAAGATGACTCTATGGGGGCGAGGTGGGGGCGGAGGGTGTGGCTGCTCATCCAGAAAGGCTAGCCCTGTGATTAGAGGTTTGGAGCTTTGAGCCACGTGATTTCAGCCTGACCATCAGCAAGGGGATGGGGCCTGGAGGTTGATTTGAATCACATGGTCAATGATTCAATCAGTCATGCCTATACAATAAGTCCCAGTAAAAACTCTGGATACTGAAGCTTGGGTGAGCTTCTTGACTGACAATATTCCACATACATCTATGTGCCAGGAGGATGACATGTCCCTGGTAACAAAGAAGTTTCACATTTGAGGTCCTCTCAGATCTTGCCCTATGTGCCTTTGCCATTGATTGGTTCAGATTTGAATCCTTTTGCTGTAATAAAACTGCATATAAGAATATAAAACTGTATATAAGTCTTTAGTATAGTGCTTGGAGCGAGTTCTCTGAGAACTTCTAGTCAATTATCAAACCTGAGGCGATAGTGGTTAAGCATTCTGATGCTAACCCGAAAAAGTTCAGCAGTTCAAATCCATCAGCCACTCCTTGGAAACCCTATGGAGCAGTTCTACCCTGTCCTACAGGGTTGCTATGAGTCAGAGTCAACTTGGTGACAATGGGTTTGGTTTTTTGGTTTGCGGTGGCAGTGGAGGCCCCTGAATTTTTAGCCAGCTGGTCAGAAGTGAGAGTGGCCCTGTGAATCCCTGAACTTGTGACTGATGTCTGAAGGGAGGCTAGTCTTGTAGAGGACTGGGTCTTTAACTGTGAAATTTGGCCAAACTCCAGGTAGTTGGTGTCAGAAGTCATTTGCAGAGTGTTGGAGACTTAAAAAGTAAAGAAATGGTATCATACAGTCATCTTAGAAAGTGTGAAACCAAATTTACTGGGGAACTTAAGGGTAGGATTACGGAGTCATTTAAGACATGTTAATATAATTTAATGTGAAACAAGTAGTATTTCCTCTAGTCACACTCAGCTGCTTAGGGAGCAAGTGGCAATGATACCGACAATATATGCAAGCAAGGAATAATAGCGATGAAAGGAGAGTGAGAATGGTTGCACAACTCAAAGAATGTAATCAGTGTCACCGAGTTGTACATGTAGAAATTGTTGAATTATTGTATGTTCTGCTGTGTATATTCTCAACAAGAACAAAAATAAAATAAATTATAAAAAAAGAAAAAGAAATAATAGTTATGGACCACAGCATCTAAATTGAGTAGGAGAGAAGTGAGGGTTTGAAAAAGTGCAGATTCAATGAATTGTCTGAATGCATCCAAAGAGGCAGTTCTTAAAGTAAGTGAATTGAAACATCAGAGGTTCTTTGAATTCTTGAGTTAAAAAAAAAGAATAAAAACAAAAACAACCCTACATAATCCACCCCCGCTAGTCTCCAAAGCTTCTAGGCAATGAGACTTTAACAACATGCATATATCTGAGCTGCCTGATGGTTTCTCAGAGGCTTACTGTAGATTTCTTTTAAATAGCATATGATTTTATTTACTTACAATTTCTCAGAAATACATTGAGCGAAACAAGGTTCATCAGCACAACTATATCCCTACATTAAGAGTTATGGGAAAAAATGAACATTTTAATTAAATTTTATTTTAAAGTAAAATGTTTACAATGTTTCAATGCACCACACCAAAAAGCAAACCATCTTTCAAACCTAATACGCTGTTAGAGCACCATCCTTAAGTGCTTTTTTGTCTCTCTGCTTATTGTTTTCTTAACAGCAATATAACAGAAATCATATGACAAAATTTGAATTAGAGAGCATTTCCAGAATAATCTTGTAAGGACACTTAAAGCACTTTCAGAAAATAGTTAAGAGGGCAAAAAGTCCATAAAGTAAGGCACAAGGGTAGGCAATGAGAAGCTGTTGTCCTTCCATGGCCAAGGACGAAATGAAGATTTTAGAAGCTGAGAGGCTACACCAGCCAATGATGACCAGTGCCAACACGGTTCCAATGGCTCCCCTATTGCAAAGACAAAGTAAATGATTACCTTACATCATGAGAAAATGAGACAATTGAGTCAGAGCTGCCTCTGAAATGTCTTCAGTATAATATTTATAAAATATTCTCCATTTGTAAAAAGGGTGTGGTGAACCATATGAACTCAAAGGCCTCTGCCAGTTAGAAAATTTTTGAGTCAAATTCACCATCTAAGGCTAACATACAAACATTTTAAACTTCAGTAAACCTTCATTTAGAAACAGAAGAATTCATTTGCAGCCAATCTTATCTGTCAACATTCAAATCCCAACTCCTAAAATGCTCTTATATAAAATATATTTAGAGCCTTGTCTTATGGCTACATATTACCTTTCTACTACTCTCTTCTTAAATTGACCCACAATGTGGGCAGAAAGAATAATGGATTTACATTCCAGTCGAGTGACTTTTGTTCCCACTGTTTCTGGGTGCTCTTCCTGAGGTTGTATCTTGGCTAGCAAAGCCCAACGCAGCTCAAGTAGGGAACACATGGAACAGAGGAGCACATATGTGTGTGGCCTCTGACCTCATCTGTGAATATCCATTTGGTATGTGTGGGTTTTTCAGAATATTGAAATAAATTTGTTCAAATCGGTCTACTCAAAAAGTAACTAGGGCGGCAATTGGTTCTTCAAGAACAAATGAGTAAGTCAGGTAATTAATCTTAGTCACCCTGGGGGGCAAATTGGGAGAGGGAGGTGGTAAAGAGCGAATTCCCTTCATTATATGCAAGACAGAATGCATTATTTAGGAAAATAAAAAATAAGAGCTAGGAAAGGCCTCAGGAGGCCATCTTGTCCCCAGCTTTAAAGCAATGATATGATTTGGGAAAAATCACGTAGTAAAGTAGGCATTAGGTCAAGATCGCCTATCTTCTAGCACATTATTCTTTCAACCATCAAACAGTGCTGCCTTACTCACTCCTGCATTGAATCTGAAGTTGAGAAATATGTTTATTATTTATACATAAGAATGACAGAAATGCCTACTTTTAATAACCAAGGCAAAGCAAAAAAATTACAAACTATATAGCATAGCTAATAATGCCTTTAAGTTATAAATAAACCAAAATATCTAAAAGACATTCCAATAAATATTACACACTTTGATTTAATTGATACCTATTATGAATCATTTCTAGAGTAATTTATAGCTTTTTGTGAACAAAAATATAAAATTAATTTATAGCTTTTTGTGAACAAAAATATAAAATTACATATGATTAATTTGAATAATATAGTAATATGTCCCCCCAAAAATTTTGGGTTTAATGGTCTTAGGGATCAGGTAGTTTATTCCCCTTTTAGCAATCAATTTAAGGATGAAAATCTGATAAAAGAGGTCCAGGCTTCACAAGACCTTCAAAATCCAAGAATTTTAGTTTTTATTTTCTACCCCTAATCATCAAGAGTCATTCAAGATACCACGAATCTCAACTTTGCTGAAAATAATGTTAAAACTTGGAAATTTTTAAAGGGTGGGTCCTAATAATATTGTTTGGCAAAAGCGTCTAACAAAACAGAAGTTACAGAGTCTAAACTGTGTACTAAAATGTCAAACGGTATCCATTTTCGGTCATGTTCCTCTTTTTAAAAAGTGGAGTCCTTGCTGATCACATAAATGCTTGCTGCAAGTCATTCTCCGAAATGTTATTTTAAAAATGACATCGCATTAAAACAAAAATTAAAAAAAATTTCCAACTGAGTCATTTTCAAGAATGTTATGAAAAAAGTTTTGTGATACTAAATCAAAACAAAATATTAACGGTTTTTCTAAGATATTTATCAGTGGCATTGGTAAATTCTTCATATACTATCTATGCAATATAGTATTAATAACCCATGACTTGGATCAACAAAAAGAAAATTCAAACTATGTTTTCTGCAAGCGTGGAAGAATGAGCACTGATGGGAAATGTTTATTTTTAGGTGGTTTCAGAGCACAGCAGGTGACAAAGGACTATGTGACAATCTGCTGTCTCCAACCTAAGTGATCCAAAAAAAAAAAAAAAAAAACCCACAAACTCGTTGCAGTGGAGTCAATTCCAACTCATAGCAACTCTGTAAGAGAGTAGAACTGCCCCATAGGGTTTCCCAGGAACGGCTGGCAGATTTCAACTGCCAAGGCCTTTTGGTTAGCAGACATAGCTCTTCACCACTATGCAAACCTAAGTGATAGTGGCATGCATATGTCCAGGGAAAGCACCTGACAGAAATGTATATCTACTGCATCCTTATTAATAGTTTTGAATTACAAATACCAACTAAGTGAAGGAAATGCTGTAACAGTCTCAAGCATTAACATCGTCATTAGCGTCCCTGGGAACTCCATGCTGCAAGGAGTCCAGTTGAGAAAGAACAGTTGCTTCTAGCTTAGAAGACAGAATGCCTGGAGTTGAAGCAATTTGTCAGTGTTCACCACCCAGTCACCCTTCCAAAATCAAACAAGTGACTTTTCTATAGTTGTTGCATTACCCATGACAACAGTTCACAATGAAGAATGTGACAGCTTAAAAAAAAAAAGCCAGTTTTAGAGATAACTTGGTTTATTTAATTTTTTTTAAATCATCAGACTAGGAACAGCACCTGAGACAACAACTGGTATACTTTCCTGAATCTGTGTGAAGCTTCTAATAGCCATAGTTTCCTGAATTCCATTACCCATATGATCAGAAAGAGGTTAACTTTTGCTCAGTGTGGCAAACCTTAGTGATAATTGTGCATGTGGGGTCTATTAGCTCACACAGACACTTACTGCAGTGAAAAGAAGATGGCACAGCTGGACAGGATGACCATGGGGAGCAAGCAGTAACCAAGCACACTTGCCACACAGCCATAGGACACCTCTGAAGAGCTCATCAGGTTCAGTAAGGCATGGATCCCAATGCAGCCAATGGCACTCATGCCGTACACATAGCCAAAGTGAACTTTCCCTGCCTAAAACAATGGAAAGAAAACAGTATGAACACAAAAAACATCAAGAGGAAATCAGAATGTCAGTAAAGCAGAGAAAACATTTTAAAGCCAGTCCAACATTGTTCCACATATTTATAGCACCATCATGAGGAAACTGGGAGTTCTAGAAAAAAACACTGGCTGTAAAATAAATTCAGGTCCTAAAATCAAACATATCTAACTATACTTTGGATGGGGCAAGCATGCCATAGAAAAATGAAATGTTGCTAGGTTTCTATTTATTATCATAGATTTTCTATTAAGGGCACAAGGCATAAGTAACAATGTATTTTCTCCCAATATATGTTGTATAATGGGATGAATTAATAAATGAATAAAAAAATTCAATTTAGTCTTCAAACATCTGTAGTATTACTAGGTCAGGCCTATTCTAAGTGTTCCACATATATTAGCTTATTTAATTCACACCAAACCAAAAAAATCAAACCCTTTGCCATCCAGATGATTCCAGCTCATAGCAACGGTGTAGGATAGAATAGAACTGCCCCATAGGGTTTCCAAGCAGTGGCTGGTGGATTCTAACTGCTGACTTTCTGGTTAGCAGCTGAATTCTCAACCACTGTGTCACCAGGCCTCCTTAATCCACAAAATCTTATGAAATATGTACCATTATTATACCAATTTTCCACATGAAGAAACTGATGGCAAGAGAGGTTAAGTAAATTGCCCAAGGTAACGTAATGCTATGTGGTGGAGCTCAGATTTGAACCCAGAAAGTCTGGCTCTAAAATTCAGGCCCTTAACATTTATAGGAGCTGTAACAAGTCCTAAAATAACAAGGCTTACTGGACTTTATTTAACCCAGTATATTCCAAACTTATTTGACCACAGAATCATTGTTTTTCATAATTCCTATCACCAGTTTCATTGAACATATTTTGTTCAAAGCTGATTTATATAAACTACCTGGTAACAAATCAGTGGCGTAATGGTTAAGTGCTACAGCTGCTAATCAAGAGGTCGGCAGTTCGAATCCGCCAGGCACTCCTTGGAAACTCTACAGGGGCGGTTCTACTCTGTCCTATAGGGTCGTTATGAGTCGGAATCCACTCGATGGCAGTGGTGGTAACAAAGCATAAAAGGAGGACTGATAAAGGAAGCTAGAAGTGCTCAGGGCACACCACTAATCTGAGGGGGACTCATAAAAATAATCATCATACACAAGGTACTAGGGACTAAGAGATAAAATAGCCTCAATTAACTCACCCAGTGAAAGTCAAAATCTACTGTTAATTCAGTAAGGTATATTCTAACATTTGTTACCGGACAAGCTCCCGTAAAGACTCCATTTATATTTTATATTTACATTGAGTTGATTAGAAAATCTAGATAAACATCAAACAGGCTGACTCCGGTTTTCATAGGAATTGTATAGATCAATGAAGGGTCTGGCAAATTGATTCAGAGAGAGCTTTTTAGCTGTCATTTTTCCTTCTCCATGACTGTAATCCATGAAATCCTTATGTTTTACAGAATTAAAGAAATTATTTTGCAAGCGACTAAGCGTAATGGAAGAAAACCTGGTGGCTTAGTAGTTAAGAGTTTGGCTGCTAACCAAAATGTCGGCAGTTCAAATCCACCAGGCCCTCCTCGGAAACCTTATGGGCAGTTCTACTCCGTCCTATAGTGTCGCTATGAGTCAGACTCAACTCAAGGGCAATGGGTATAAGGGTAGTGGAGAATGTTATGACCATTTCATTGTTGTTCAAAATTTTCCAGCTATTTTGGACTCCTCTTCCTCCATAATTGGAGAGGCTGGTAACTACTAAGTCCTTTTACAAAACTTCCCTGGGCTATACTGTCAGAATTCTATCCTGCATTAGGTACAGATAAGTTGTCATTGGGTGTATTCTTTTTTTTTTTTTTTACATTCTGTATTTTATAAAATAAAGCTATTGATGGGCATAATAAAAAAAAAAAATCAGTCATGCACTGTTCTGTTGCGTGGATTTGCTCCACCTTAGAAAACAATGACAATTTCAAAGTCACTTTCATGTTCTACGGAAGCATTCTACTTAGTATTTTAATTGGATGGAAATATTCCGAGGTAGTGTTTGCTGTAATGGTGAAAGGCAACTCTTCCTTACAGTCAAAGGACACATACTGGAGCTTCCCAATCCCAAAAGGCATTTTTTATGAATGGGTGGGCAAATAGGGGAGTGATAGAGATAATTTGTAGTAAAATTGTGCCTTTCCATATTAATAAATGACCTTTCTCTTCATCTGTTTCTTTTGTTAAGTTACCCAATTTAAGCTATAATTCCATTTGGCTGAGGACACTGCCATTTTTTAATTGTTTTCAAATTCTAATAATAGCTTTTACCTCAAAAATTGAGTTTTTTACCTCAAAATTTCTCAGGATTCTTTCCTACAACCTTATTAACACATCTTGATTCAAAATACTTATTATTCTTCTGATTATACTTTTAGATTGGCCATGCATTTTCCTTTTCCAGAATCACATTCGTAACTCTACCGGAAAAATTAAAAGGAAACATAGCTTTTAACCACTTGTCTTCATGGTGTTGAGAGGGAAAAAAATTGGTGGGGGAGGTAAGAATAAGTAAAACTAAATTTATGTTAAATGTTTGAAGCTATTTTCTTTGGTTTGTCTCCTTCAACCTGGAGAAAGCCCACTAAAAAATACTGTACCTTATCAATATAAATAAATAAAATGATGTGTGTGATGATGAGCCTTACATTTCAGGACACAGTGAATAGATTTGGGTATTGTTTCTAGATTTTAGTTACGCTTTAAAAAAAAAAAAATTTTTTTTTTTCCTCTAGCACAATGCCTATACCATTCCATAAAATCACCCCTTACATTTGAATTCTAGATATCTGGGGCAGAGATAAACTAGATTCAATGGGTTCTGTGTTAAATCTTACTTCAAGTAATAACCAGGTTTTTGTTTTTTGGTTTGGAGCCATGTTGTTGACTTACTGTTCAATATTTCTCAGAATCAATTCTGAAGTTACCACATCTAATGTTAAAATCCAAATCATGGCAAAAAATGATTCAGAAAAACCTGAAGAATCACTTAAACTCTCTTTGTTCTCAAAATGAAGAAATAAGGTCCAGAAATACGAGACAAGGGTTTCAAGAACACAGCGAGTGGCACAGTTGAGAATGGGTCCACTTTTCTCCCTACAAGCTTAGAGTTCTGTGCCTGTCCTACTTTTGGATTTAAAACAAAAGATAGAATATTTAAATAACTTTGACTAACACTAAAAACATCCAAGGGAGATTTTAATAGTATTAATGCTTTCCTTTTAGGAATTCCTAGTGGTGTAAATAGTTAAGTACTCAACTACTAGCCCGAAAGTTAGCAGTTAAGCCCACCCAAAACAAACAAACAAAAACCCAAACCCGTTGCTGTCAAGTCAATTCTGACTCATAGTGACCCAATAGGACAGAGTAGAACTGGGCCATAAGGTCTTCAAGGAGCAGCTGGTGGATTTGAACTGCTGGCCTTTTGGTTAGCAGCTGTAGCTCTTAACCATTGTACCACCAGGGCTCCAAACCCACCTAAAGTCGCCTTGAAAGACAGACCTGGGCATCTGCTTCCAAAAGATTACAGCCTTGAAAACCCTAGGGAGCAGTTCTACTCTGTACACACAGGGTTCAAATGAGTCAAAACTGACTCAACTGCAACTAACAACAATGATGTTTTCCTTTAAAGGAATGTTAACAGCAACGTTTTCTACAGAAAAGCCAACAGCTGTATCATGAATGACTTGAAAAAGAAAGATGAGTTAATGTATTAAACTGATTGTTTCTGACTGTTTGATTAATTGACATGGCCTTCTTCTAAGATTATCAGATTACTGTGACAAAGACAGAAGAAGGAAGGTTAGAGACTAAATTAAAACTCTAGTTGATACAGTGTTTGAGTTACAGCGAATTTGCATTTGTTGTAGTTCGCAGGAAAAAAAAAGGTGTTCTCACTAAATACAATTGCACTGAATAAATATAATGTGATTACTGGTCACAATACCATGAAGAAATTAGATTGCTATCTATATTTTGATTAGTATTGTGTAATTAATATATTAAAAATGAAAAACCTATTTAGTTGCAAATAAATTTTACAGGTAGTATTAAAAATTGTAGCCACATTTAAAAAAAAATTAATATTGTGGGAAGTAGAGAGCAGTAAGAAGAGAAAGGAGACTAAATAATTATTTAAATGGCTTTTCCTAGAATCTTAAATTTGCTGTACTATTTCTCCTGCCAAGTTTATCTATCTGTGCCTTAATGTAACTACGCTTTTCAGACTGGCTTAAAACATCTTTCTCATTCTGTTTTTAATGTATTTCTATTTTCTTCTTGGTCTAAACTCACAGACCTCTTCTTATTTCTTCTTTTTTATCAAGTCTTTTTCTAAACCATCAGCTAGAGTGTCTTCTAAAGTTTATTTAGGTAGAAATATGCTTTTCCTTACTTTTTTGGTGATTCTCAATATCATTACTGCTAAACATAAAGAATCAAAGTAGCCTATACACAAAAGCATTGAAATTAGGAAGCAATGCCTTCCTGTAGCAGAAAACTAAAGTAACAGAGAAAATACGTAAGTTGAATAAATAAATCATGTTATTGCTGCAAGTCAATTTATTCATAGTAGCCCAACAGCAACAAGGAGAGCCATCTCATATCTCACAGGGTGTTAGAAATACTCTTGAGATGTACCCTAGCAAAGAAAATGAGGAGCAAAGAGGAGAAAGGATTAGCCCAGTGTCACAACAGAACTCTCACGTAAACAGGCAATGACACAGCCTTGTACAGCCTAAACCCATGTGTTTCTTCAACTATTCCACACTGACAGTCATTTCTGAATAACAAAATGAAGAGTAAGGCATAAACCATCTCTTGCTTTGATAAAAATTTGACAGGGTGTTTTTTCTTTAAATCCATTTAAATTTATATATTTTATCTAGTTCATGATGGCAGTTTCTTTTTGTCACTATGGTTCACTTAACTATGTCTCTCTTGCCAAAAATGAAGTCTTGAGTTGAGCAGTTTCTACTCTATGTGATATAATTTCTTCTGTGTTTACAAAGCTCTCTTCAACACTGAGACTAGAAAGGACAAGCATTAAAATCTGGTGCTTGCTGCCTTTCATTACCATAAGCAGGGTGGCTCCCAGGGCAAGGCAAAAAAGAATGGGACCAGCAAGATCTGTTTCATTCATAATGCTGCCATCTGCTGATTTCAGTGGGTTTAACACTGTCAGGGTTTTTTGCCAAATGTGATCAAAATTGATTCCAAGTTCTGCAGAAGGAAAAGAAAGGAGATAATATAAATATAGGAAAATAACATAATATTTTTTAATTAAGGGTTATCATATTTGGAGCCCCTGGGTGGTGCAAACAATTAACACACCTGGCTGCAAACAGAAAGGTTGGAGGCTCCAGTCCACCCAGACAGAGGCACATCAGAAAAAAAAGCCTGGCAATCTAACCCAGAGGCACATCAGAAAAAAAGCCTGCCAATCTAACCCAGAGGCACATCGGAAAAAAAGCCTGGCAATCTACTTCTGAAAAATCAGTCACTTAAAACCCTATGGAGCATAGTTCTATTCTGACACACGTGGGGCTGCCATAAGCAAACTCACTGGCAACTGATAAGAAAAAAAAAAAAAAAATCAGACCTATGTAATATAAAATAACTTTTTTTTTTTAAAGAGTCTTTTGTTCCCAAATAATGAGATAAGGAAATCTTAAAGAAATAATTCTATCAAGGAAAAATTTTCCTGACTTATGCAGCAAATACAGGCTTAAACCTACTTAAAAACTTGGAAATGGATATTACACAGTAAAAAATGAAATTGTAGCTAACAGAGTGCAAGTCCTCTCTTATTGCCTACTTAAATATCCTTTTTCCATATTTTCAATTGCTAATCTTCCGAAATTTTGTCATCTCAAACTTGGCAAAAATTTTAAATTACCAGTACTATCTAAAGATATTTAGTCTAGGTCTGGAGATTTACTTCCACTGTTTGATGAGAAGAGCAATTTTATGCTAGCTACCTGAAACTCAGTGGAGGAGAAAAGAGGAAAATGTAACCATAATGTGGGGGGGAAAAAAAAAAAAAGCCCACTGCTGCTAATCAGTTCTGACTCATAGCGACCCCATGGGGTTTCCAAGCCTGTAAATATCTATGAAAGCAGACTGCCACATCTTTTTCCTGCAGCGCCACTGGTGGTTTTGAACCACCGAACTTTGGGTTAGCAGTTGATCACTTTAATTACTGCGCCACCAGGGCTCCTAATCATAACGTTTATGCGTATTTTTATAAGGTCAGCGCACCATGCGGCTGAGTCTGTATAGTCAAAGATTAAGTCCTTGAAAAGAGTTAACCATTCCCTTTTATGAGTGATGGCATTAGAATAAGATATCCAAAATAAATGGGTTTCAGTGTCATGAGTCCAAATGATAAACACATTTCTAATTTTATTTTTTTCCACTGCCCTCCCAAAGAATTCTGACTGCCGCCTCACAGACCCCTCTGCTAGATTCTGCTCCTCTTACATCATCTCTATTAAAGAAAAAAACACACTTAGCCATTGGACATTCACTAACATAGAAACAGGAGGCAGTGGTGGTTGAATGGCGGGATTCTAGCCTTCCATGTGGGAGACTGGGGTTCAATGCCTGGCCAATCCACCTTAAGTGCAGCCACCACCTGTCTGTTAGTGGAAGCTGAGCATGTTTCTACGATGCCAAACAGACTTCAGCAGGGCTTTCAGATGAAGACGGATTAGGGAGAAAGGTCAGGCAATTTACTTCCAAAAAGGGGGGGCCAACTCAAAAATACAGGTTTCGACACTGGGTCGTCTTCCAGAGCCTACTCTTTTAACGACCACAACATTATACTCCAAAGTCAGAGGAGCAAAGAATTTCCAAAAGTAATATTTGAAAACTTACATGTAGTTGCGGTTGAGCCAATGTGCATCCACTCCCGTATTGATTGGTTGTTTTCTTTCTTTCTTTAATTGAGCCTAATTCTCCCATAAAAAGGACTGTCTTTCTGAAGTTCTTTTGTAGGTGGCATTCAACTATACCTTTCCAGGATTCAGCAACTCTCCTTGGTCAGATACAAGGTATAGCTAAACTTCCTTTACAGTGGCATATACCATATGTACACCTGCAAAGTTTATATTCTATATGTAGAATACAATACAGACTTTTAATGACCCCCAGGATAGAGAGGGGCCTTGCTCTAAAACAGACCCAGAAATTTTCAGAGGGTCAGCCAGACATCAGTCTTAGCTCGAATAGAAAAGGCACTCTTTCCCTAGTTTCATGCCCAAATTGAAATTTATTTTCCCAAGCTCAAAAGGAAAGAATTTGACTCAGTAAATTAAGAGTGAGCAAATAAACTTCAACTTCCAGGTTTCATCTTATATTCTCATGGTGTAGTTGCACATTTTTTAATGCATGTACACTTTGGAGAGTATGAACAGCTCACGAAGGTTAAAATAAGGTTAAAATGTCTAAGGCAGATTTTTCAAAAATAGTACTATAGTTTAAGTTAATTTTGCCTGAGGCTTATGTTGTTTTCTAACTTTATATTCGGTTTTCATATTTATACTAACAATGTTTTCTGTATTTGCCACAATAAAGTGGCCTTTGATTTTAAATTCCTTTTTCCCAAAAAACATAATTATTCTTCAAGTAACTCAGATGGAAAATGCTTTATGGGACATTATTAGGGATTTCAACCACTTATTGATAGTGTAATTAGCCTCTGCACATGCTTCAATACTGAATCATGAGACAGTGAGTGAACGTAAGGTTTACTAAAGATTTTTATGAGGAAAAAATTTTGTATGTTTTCTGCAGAAATATATTTTTGCAATATTTGTTTCACCTTATTATTATAAGATGTGCAATTGAATTATAAGTATTTATTAATTTTAGGTACCCTAATTTAAAACTTTATTATACAAAATAAAAGATGTAACTTCTGTGAAATGTGAATATAAACTTTGTTTTGCTGTCATCTAGTGGTTTTTAGTGGTAGTAAAGTATATGATATATATGCTATAAAAATGAATTAATATCTTTATTTCCTATGCAAATTTTGGCATTGGCCTTTCAAATATAAAAATCAGTCATGCTACAAATACAAAATGCCAAATATCACAGAAATTTTTTCTGGCCCAACAGCTTTGAATTGACTATTATTCTTCAAAATGATATGTTAACAAATTGCAAAAGTTAACCAAAGTGTTTTAGACTATAAAACATTTAAGAAATAAACACATTTTCAAACAACATGCTTTTGTTCAAAGAATATTAATTATTATTGCTTCATAATTTTATAGGCTATTTTTCTGTGTGCTCAATAAAAGCTAGAAAATGCCATTTTCCAACTTATCCTAAAAATCCAGTCCATGGCTTAAAGAGTTTTTTTTTATGGCTTTAAGAGAGTCAAGGCTTGAGGGCTTCACAAAGTCATCCAGCCTGAAGTTTATATTGGAGCAGAAGTTTAGATAGTTCATAGGTTCAAAAGACAAAACTATATTAGGAGCTCTCTATTCTAACATCCTACACATTTGAGAAGATAATCACAAAGAGGGCAAAAAATCTAAAAATTCACTCTGAGCTATATGAAGTGGAAGTAGAAACCCGGTATTTTTCCTCTTCAAATTTAAAGGGATATAAGGGGAGGATGCATAATAGTTTAATATACAACAATAGAGATATTTCAGAGCAGTAGAAAAGGAATAATTTTCAATAAATGGTGCAGGAAAAAAATGTTTAAGTATTTGAAGCATAACAGAAAATACCAATTTGAAATATGCCATTATGAAATGCTTCATTAACTAGGCTGGGAGGCATGGTCACTTTGATATAACGACTCTTCCAAAAGATATCTTTACTGTTGTCTAGACATGGCTGGGGTGTCCAAATTTAAGAAAGGGTGCAAAAAAATTTTAGCAACAGCAGCAACGTCATATCAATAACATGCGTCTACTGCCGATCTGTGCCATGCAAACATGCAACAAACTTCCAGTGGTTCTGGTAAATCCTTATTTATACACAGAACAATCATACATAAACCACAGCACACAGCAGGCTGACAGCACACATTAAGTGTTGATTATTGCAATTATTCTTCAGGCTATACACCCATTACTAACACTTCCTTAACTTATCTTCTAGCAAAGGAGGCTCTTCATCAAAACTGTCAATGTAAGGAGATTGTGAATAATAATCTGGGGTGGATATTGGTTGAAAAAATTGTCCTGTGTAACCTGATGGTGTCAGCATCTCTGGTGGAAAAAAAGAGGCAGGCGGAGGCTGCTCACTTCCTTGTTGTCTAGGAAAAAAAAAAAATACTGGCATTTATATATCTAAGAAAGGAGTATCACGACAAATCAGTAAAGGAGACTAAAATTTTCCCTCTCATAAATGCACATAGCATTCACCCATGAGTTTTTACCCATGGAAGGAATAAATTCCTTAAAGTTTAACTTTAATCAATAAATTGAATGAACAGGTAGAAATTGTTGAATATGTTCTGCTGTGTATATACTCAACAACAACAGCAATAATTTTTTTTTTTTTTAAGTGAAATATCTGACCAAGAAATGGCTTCTGGAAGGATGCCTAATAAACTAATATTTATTGAGCATGTATAATATTCTTTCATATGTTCTCACTTAATCCAACTCTGTAGAGCCCTGGTGGCCCCAGTGGTTAAGTGTTTGCGTGGTAACCAAAATGTAGGCAGTTGGAATCCACCAGCTACTCTTGGAACACTATGGGGCAGCTCTACCCTGTCCTATAGGTTTGCTGTGAGTCGGAATTGACTCAACAGCAAAGGGTTTTAATCCAGCTCTGTAAAGTTAAAAACTGATGGTTAATCCCACTTTCAGAATAAAATAGAGGTTCGCAGAGACTGAATGACTTGCTCAATATCACACAATAAAATTGCTGGTATTGAGCTTTAAATTGAAGTTTTCTGAGCAGTGCTCTGTCCCATATAATGTCACTTTTTCGCTGACTTTCGGGGCAATGACAAACCATGACAGCCCGTTTAAATTGGTGGGAGCCACAAGTAAAAATCACAATTTTAATATTATGGTAAATTCATTGGAAAAAGAAATACATAAGCTGATTGTTGCCCTTCCCAGGCTGTTACTTCCAATCTAATTATCTTTGCTAAACATATTCCGTAGCTGGCTTTATTGTCCCTCTTTTGAAATGTGCATTTCTGTTTTGCTGAAGTATGTTTCAATACCTCCTTGACTTATTTTTTTATTGTACCGTTTGTGTATGAAAGTTGGAAAATAAAAATCTTCATAAATGACTTCTTGCTAGAGCTAGACAAAGGAAGAAAAGAGGGTGTTACAGTGTGAGGTTTGTTTGTTCATTTTAAATAACTTACCTGGAGAAGGAAGAGGAGACATAAGGAGTTGTCCATTAACATGCTTAAGCTTCTTTCATTACCGCCTCTTCAGCTAAACTAAAAACGCAGTTCAAGCTTCTGAACTTTGTAGCTCCCTACCATTGCTCTATGCTGATACTTACAAAAGGCCTTTAGATACTTCCCTTCCAACATTAATATCAGTCTAAGAATTATAACATTCTCATTCTTCTTTATTTGCATAAGCCTGACAAGGAAAATGATATTTTTTAGAAAATAAAGCTACAGTGATTTTATTATTCACTGATTCAACCATAAGTTCACTGAGGGCAGGGACTTGGAATATTTCTTGAATCTACCACAGCCAGGGCTGAACGGGTTCATTCCACTTCAAAGCCCTGCTAAGAATCTGCATTTTCACATCAGATGTACTGAATCAGAATCTACAGTTTAACAACATCCTCATGTGATTCTTATGTACACTAAATTGTGAGGACCACTGCTCCATTAGTGGTTCTCAGAATTGGTTCCTAACCAACAGAACTAGCAGCACCTAGGAACTTGTTAGAAATGCAAATCCTCAGCAGGGGTTCAAACCTGAACTAACAGATTCATTAGTCAGTGCCCTACCCACAGCACACTGCCAAATACTGTTGTTCTTTCAGTTATGTGGCATGTGCTACCCTTCTTTTTCCTTCTTCCAGAAAAGTAGGCATATCATCAAAAATACTGTCAGAAACCCAAAAAAACCCAGTGCCTCAGAAACAAATGATAAAAATCTGAAGTGCATGTTGGTTGACAAAATGCCCCTACATATTTTTTTTGTTTTTTAATATAAGCATTTCTAGAAGAGTAAAAGGGAACAAATATAGGCGGCTCAGTGGACCAGTGTCTACGCAAGACTATGTCACTGACATAGTGTCCCAGCCTCTCCATAACCAGGGGCAGATTATCCAATAGGCAAGGTAAGCATGGCGGTTATCTTGCTTACCAGATCATCTGTAGTGAACAATTTCACTACAGATTAGTTGTGTTTACCTTGCTTACTGGGTCATCACTCCTGTCAGGGATTGTAAAATTGAAAAGAGGCTTTGATTCTGTAGGAAAGTGTTGTGGGGTTGGGAGAGACACAGATGCCACCCATACTTAGAAGCAGAAATCTTTGATGTGTTGTGAAGAAATGTGAAATTGTTCATTACTAATGATCTGGTAAGCAAGGTAAGCACTGTGCTTCTCTGACAATTGAATAATCTGCCCCAGCCATAACCCATGCCCAGGTGCTCCTAACCTGGCTTTGATGAATAACGGAAAATCAACTTTCAATGAGCATAATCTGCTGAGCAGCATCTCTGAATGAGGAAACTTAGCATGGGTGGTTACGTTGACTCAGCCTACCCACCCCCCCAAAAAACCCACATTTTTACAGTAAAGAAAAAAAATCTACCAATCACCAATCAAACCCTGGCCCTTACTCTTTCCTCCATCTCTCTACACCCTCATACAGAAAACTTTTATCAGGAGCTTGTCCTCTGTTGTTCTTGATGAGGACATAATACTAAAAATCCCCCATCACTTATTTAAGAGAGTAAAATTTTAAAATGTGCCCTACAAAGGAAACCCCAAAATCCTTCAAACGCCAAAATCTATCATACACATTCTATATGACTAAAATAAAATTTTGTTATTACCTTTGACTTTGTACGTATTGACTCTAACTTAATTTCACACAACATTACAATGAAGAAAACCCAAGTAAAACCAAAATAATCAATTAGTCCACAGTCCCATACAGCAAATTCCATAACTGCTATGAACAACCATAATTTTTTTGTGGTGAAAATATACACAACAAAACATCCAGCAATTCAAGAATTTCTACATGTACAATTCAGTGACATTGATTCTGTCCTGCAAGAACCATCATAATTTTGACCATATTTCTTGACGCTACACACCAACTCAGGATGGCTATGACAATGAGGTTCTCTTAGATTCTCTGTGATAGCCTGCAAACCTACAATACCCACTGGTAAAAAAAAAAAAAAAAAAAAAAAATTTCAGAGGGGATGGGACCAGACACGTACCCATCGCTCTGCTAAGCCTACAGCCCTGCATAACTGATACTTAGGATGTTAAGGTTACATTGTATCTGTATCCTTGCAAAGCAATGGGAGTTTTGCAGAGTATTACCAACAAAATATTTCTCCTCTTATGGAACACACAGCATTTTCATTAGCTCTATAAAGAGATAGATACTGACATTGTGATGATTTCTAACCTAGTACATTATTTCAGATGAAAAAAATGTCAACTGAATTATACCAAAACAAAAACCAACACGGGACTCTAACTGTAGGATTTAGACATTAGCTTTGTCAGTGAATGTTTCCTCTTCCTATAAAAATCATTTCAAGCAAATGTGAAGTTGACTGTTAAAGGTTCCTTTAGAAAGATCAGCAACATTCTTGGTCATATTTCCCTTCTTTGACTTCCCAACTCTGCAATGCCTGTAACGATAGCCAACGATAGGATTTATCTTGAATCCAGTAGAGAAGTTAGAGAAACTGGCCTCTGGAGTCAGACTCCCTGGGTTCAAATTCCAGTTTTATTTCTGTAAGTCTCAAATTGAGCCCATAAAATCAGGCATTCTAAGAGCCCTTGGCAAGACTTTATCGTAAAACCAGTTCCATTTTAGTGTGGTTTAGGGAAAGGGGGAGGAGAGCTCTGGGTTGTGCAGCTTTCTCAGGTCCTGGTTGGTCCACCTGCAAGCACAGTGATGCCCTTAACTATGTTTGAAATACTAGAGGAAGATCAGATCTGGGGTTCAGGAAGATGATGACTCAGTATTGGTCTGTTAAATTCTTACTAAAATATTCAAAAAGAGTTTTACAGTTCTTTTCACCTCTCTGCAATATTTCTTTCTTTCTCCAAATAAAATAGATTTTCTACTTCCACAAACAGGAAAAATATAGCATAGGTAGCTGGCTACAGGTGGTTGGAAACAATTCTTATGCTCTGATGGTGGAGTGGTTAAGTGAAAGTTCAACGGTTCGAACCCACCAACCTCCTTGCAAGAGGAAGATGTGTCAGCGTGCTTCTGTAAAGATTTACAGCATTGGAAGCCCTATGGGGGCAGCTCTACTCTGTCCTGTAGGGTCACTGTGAGTAGGAATCCACTCAACAGCAACGGGTTGGGATTTTGGTTTTGTGAAATGACTGCATAGTTCAGTTTTGGGGGGTTTTGTTGATTTGTTTCAAATGAAGATTTTCTTCCTTGTTTACTCTAAATTAAGAATCCGTGTTTTTAAAGGTAAATATCCTCATTGCCTTAGTAGGCATAATCAACCAGATTTTAGATAAGTGTGCCATTGAGCTGAACAGGTTTTTTAAAGCAAGCAATAATATATCTGGGGGAGACTGATTTATTGATTGATTATAGCTATCTTCTAGAATCCTATGTCTTTTGCCAGGATGATAAGCATCTTATTCTGATTTGGGATATATTTTAATTGACACTATTCACTGTATGAATAAAAGACCAAATCTCTGCAGTTCATTTGATGTGCGCTGGTAAATCACTGACCTGACTCTATGTTTTACGTACCTCATAAAACTACCGCAGCCAACATGCCTTTTCCTAATTCCTGAGATGTGCAGTGTGGGTTGGAATTGAAATGTTAGCACATCCAAATCAGGGCTTGGATTTAAATGCTGAGCATGTGAGGCACACTAGGCCATCAACCTGATACAATACAATCGTGAGGCTTCCTCCATCAACCTGATACAATATAATTGTGAGGCTTCCTCACTTGGTCATATTAATTTCCATCTCTTTATCATCTTCATTTCGGGACATTACTGATCAAAAAAAATCTGTTGCCATCAAGTCGATTTCAACTCATAGTGACCCTATAGGACACAGTAGAACTGTCCCATAGGGTTTCCAAGTAGAGGCTGGTGGATTCGAACTGCTGACCTGTTGGTTAGCAGATGAACTCTTAACTACTAAGCCGCATTGCTGATATGGGTAATCAAATGGAGAAAGAAAATTGGGGCAGGTAGGCTAGAGGGAGAAGGCTGTGGTCCATGAGTCCCTGCTTAAAGAGAAAGTTTTGTCTGTCTCCTGTTGGGCTTTCCTCAGTTTAGTCTGAAAATGAAGACTGCAGAGGCTACCCAAATGCTTATCCCATCTGGAGAAGAGAATGGAAAAAAGAAACAGAAGGTTCAAGGCAGATGGTTCTTTTCTAAAAAAAGGGTAAGAACAGAGCTGAAACATGCTATTAGGTAACTCTCATTGTGGACTGTATATTTTGAGTGACCATCCTGTAATACCCTAACTCACATATACTTTCTCTGCCTAAAACAATTTTCTGTTGCTTCTTGACCTAGATAATTTCCTCCAGAGTATAAATCATAAATGAAATAAATCAAATTCTCTTCCTCTTGCTGGATTCTACAATGGTTGATCTAATTCTATACAGACTTGTCATTTTCCCTCTTTTTTTTATAAAGAGTTTTGAGAGCATTTTTAATTTGCTTAGTTGTATATGTGTAGAGATTATTTTTTCACTTCATGAAATACTTAAAGCAGTCTGCCTAATGCTGGAGAGGATAGAATAGGGATGAGAATGAGATAAAATTCCAGATGATTTACTTCATCTGTTTAAAAAGCATTATATGTCATTACCTCCCCCTGCCCACATACGGCAGTGGTTCAGTAGGTGTAGCCAGGAAGCAGCTTGTTAATGTTGCATCTATCTGCTCATGTCTGCAGGAGTCACCAGTCAATGAAAACAGTGTCCAGGTTTTCCTGGGCAGAGTTGGGACACAAGACTTCCCACTGCCTGTTATATTTTTTTCTGTCATTTCTTCCTTCCATCTGGAGATTTTAAGGTAGTTTTCTGGGTTAAAAAATAAATAAGCTTTCATAATTAATAAATTTGATGTATTTGTTATATATAAAAAAAATAGATCTATTGGGAAGGTACGGTGACCACACGCCACAGTTTTCTTAAGATGGTCCAGTTTATGCCTATTGTCCCAACATTACTATTAATAGCACCCATTTTACTCTCAAAAATGTTTTGGTTTGGCAATAAATTATATACCCAACCCAGTTATGGGCCTAATCAAACACCTTAGGCTACAATTGTAACCCCATTTTTTTATTAGTGTGTGATTTTGGGAAAGTTCTTTAATTTCTCTGTGTCCGAGGTTTCTCATATGTAAAGTGGAGATAACAAAAAGTACCTATGTCAGGGCTTGTTTAGGGACTCGGTGAGTTAATTTATATAAATCTCAGAACGGTTCCTAATACACAGTAAGAGCTCAGTAAATGTTTAGTTATGAAAGTTGAAGAGCCTGACCATTCTCAGAGTCCACTAAACCAGACCCACAGAGCAACATCTAAGAATCAACCCTGTAACCAAACAAGCTTTAATTACTTTAGGCAACAATGTATCAATTGCCTTTGCAAGCTATAGTTATATGAATAAATAGCTTTTATGTAGTTGTTTTACTTTAACATGCTTCCTGTCCATAATCACAATTGTTCTTCATGAGGGTTCCATGAAGCAGGTATTATTAATGTCCTTATTTCTCAGATTATGACACTCAGCAAAATTAAGGCTTTCGCACTGTCACAGAGACAATGAATGACAGAGCCAGAAGTGGAACCAAATTCTTCTCAATCTTAATGCCATCTTTTCTCCATTAGTAAAGAACAAATAGTAAATTCTTAATTGTTTTGTTTTATTTTCAATTTAAGTTGAATGTTCAAGTGCAATAACTCATTTTGAAATATGTACATTTTTATTCCATCATAGCACTTTTCATACTGTATTATAATTGCGTATTTAATTGACCATCTACTCAACATAAATTCCTAAATTTTATGAGAAAATGACCATGGATTTCTTCTTTATCTTTGCGTCATCATTCCTAACCCTTAACACAAAGGCAGGCACTCAATAAATGTTTATAAAATTAAATGAATTGTTTCTTAAGTGGCGGTCTAAAGAGTAATCAGGTAAAATGCTTAGTACCTGCATTCAGTCTCCCTGTTAAGTGATATTTTGAAAAGAGGAAAACAAGAAATTCACTTATAAACAGCCCAGAGGTGATAAAGGGTATGTATGGAAAACTGAAGTAACGTCTTGCCCTTCTTACATTTCTTCTTAGGCTCTTCAATGAGGTATGCCGGAGAGAGCTTTCACTCCCCTCAAGGAAACACTGCCTACCTAGAATGCCATGTTACCATGACTACTTAAAGTAATAGCATATTTCTTCCATAAAAAGTAACTTACTTTCTAGATGCATAAAGATAATCATAGGCATTAGAATCATTGCAACTCTGCTCCTGATTATCAATGGTATAATGAGATTGATAAAAGTCAGAGTCATATTGTCCCAAGGTTGGCATCTGAAAAATAAGAACAGTAATTTGTACTTACGAAATTACAAGTCAAGAAAATTTCTTTTGAGATATTTACGAAGATTAATTGGTGATGTGGTTTTGGCTGATTTCTCTCAGGGCACAAGGTATTCTTTGGATGGGCAAATTTAGTATTGGGGGAAGGGTATGAAATGTATGGCAGAAAGTCACTTACAAAACCTGCATCTTCAACTACCTTTTCTGACATTTTCACACACTAGAACTGTGACTTTGACCAAACTGATTTTAATTGGTTTGAAAGAACTAATAGTCTTCTCAAAATATGTTATTCTTAGGAGTTTAAGGTTTAAGAGTTTCCCTTAAACAAGTTCAGTTCTTCACTTTAAGCACTTTCATATATCCTATCAGCAAAAGCAAAAAGTAAATGACTGATAAAAATCCTAGTTGAGTTTGATTTTCCTATAGCTTTAAAATTTGCTAACAGCCTCTCTACTCACCAAAAAAAAAAAAAAAAAAAAAATGTTGTAGTTAGATGCCATCCAGTTGATTTTCAACTCATAGCAATCCCATGTCACAGAGTAGAACTGCTCCATAGTATATTCTAGGCTGTAATATTTATGGGAGCAGATGGCCTTTTTCTTGAAGAGCCACTGAGTGGGTTAGCTGACAAGCACTTAACCCACATGCCACCAAAGCTCCTTAAAATAAAAATAAAACCCTACAAACCAATTTCCCAGTTATATTTTACAATTCCTAAAAAAGTTTTGGGACATTTACCTTTTTCTCTTGCCCTGGATCCTGCACCTGGTCTTCGTGCTGAGTCAGAAGGAACAAGGCTCAATTCCACCAAAGGAATAGTTTTTCTTTCTATACACTTTACATAGTTTTGAAGCAAAGAGAGCAAGACCTCAGCTCACTTACTTACATGTTATCAGGAAAGATGAATGGCAAGAAAAGGACATTATGTTTGGTAAAGTAGAGGATCAATGAAAACGAGAGAAACCCTCAATGAGATGCATTGAAAGAATAGCTGCAACAAATGGATTCAAACATACAAACGATCATGAAGACAGAACAGGACCCAGCAACCTTTCCTTCTGTTCTATGTAAGTTCCCCATGAGCAACATTTCACTGTGTTTTCTTGTGTTACACATAAGGTCACCATGAGTCAGAACTGAGCCAATGGCAACTAACGACAACAACTAAGAGTGAAGAGGAGTGTATGATCCTGAATAAGACCTAACAGTTACGAAAACCAGAGGGAAGAAAAAAAAAAATGACAGGAAGAGGAGGTGGTGGAAGAAGATGTTAGTGAGGTAACAGTGGGTCTTTGAAGGAAAATTAGAGAATGGAGTTGAGAATCTTTTCAACTGGACAGATAATGTTATCCAACTTAACATTTTAATCTTTATTTTTCTTTGCAAAACACTTTTTTTTTATTTCAAGGGGTGAATTTAAAAATCACTTGCAGTAATCTATGTAATTACAGTAATCTATGGAATGCTATTTATAATAAATTTCAAATTATATTACATAAACTGCCTTAACTTTGAGAGCCAGATTCATTAATCAGAAACATTCAAGTAACAATTGTTAAATATATCAAATTTGTTCAGTTTGGTAAAATTATGGAAAGCTTTTCTAAAATTAGATTCAGCATTTCAGGCATCTGATTTAATAAATCAAGATTTTTCATTAGTAATGTGTATAAAAGTAGCTATGATTTATGTAAATTAAAATCAGGAGTTAGAGAGCAATAAATCTTTCAACAACTTATTTAAACAGCTTAAAATTTGTAGCATAACTTTCTCAGCCTCTAAAAATGTGTTATTATAAAGCATAGAGAGTAACTCCACTTGAGAATATGTTAAGTTTTCATGACATGCAAAGCTTTATGTAACATAACTATTGGTGTTAAAGTCCTTATATAATCCAGCTTCTTACTTTGTTTAAATGTCAAGTCTTTTAGAAGGATCAAACACATACCTCCATATTATTTTATGCAGAAATATCCTCCAACAAATGGAGCTTTACTTAAGAAATTTAAAACAAATCAGTCGGTGAAAAGATGAAGTCCCGGCTATATATAAATTTCTAAATTTGTACTCTGACACTCTAACCAGATGCTACAGTCAAAAAAAAAAAAAAAAAAAAAAGCTTGCCCAAAGCCAAACACAGTATCTTATAACACTGGTTAAGGTTTACAAACACAGTGAACTATGCACAGTCATACAACTGATAAGGACAGATCTTAAAAATTCAGTTTCCTTTGTGTACATATCCATTCGACTCTGAGATAAGATCATTTATTTGAGGCAAGAAATGCAAAGTAAGAGGCCTTAATCCCCCGTCTACTTCATAGCCTGTAAGAATGTATTCAACCTAGTCAGGATTCCCTAATAATTCAAACACCAAAACCAAACCCACTGCCAGCAAGTCGATTCTGACACATAGTGACCCTATAGGACAGAGCAGAACTGCCCCATAGGGCTTTCAGGAGCGCCTGGTGGATTCGAACAGCTGACCTTTTGATTAGCAGCTGAACTCTTAACACACACACTGTCACCAGGGTTTCCTTCCTAATAACACACAATAAAAATCAAGATATGGCATATAATCTTAACATGGAGATCTCAGCACTGAAATGAAAACGTAGTGTCAAATTACTGAACTTAAATGTACAACATTTTAGAGGACTACTTTTGGTCTGTCTTTGATTATTCCTCTGCTTCTTACTTTTCCAGCAGAGCCAAAGATGGATATAATAATCCTATCCAGTGCTTCATATATGCGAGACCAGTTCTGGTCCATTTCCTGAGCCAATCCTGGCCACTGCAAGTAAACATATTATGGCATCAGATGCGCCATTTGATGCAGTATAGAAATACATCATTTTCTCAGGTCCTCTCCATTCTTACCCCAGCTTGCTACCTGAGTTGGCTCCTTCAGCATCATTAGATAACTGTCAGGAGCCTGCTCCCTGGTTCTGACCCAGGTAACTTGGCTAACACTCCAATTCCTTCCTGAATCTAGGTTTTTGCCCCTAATACCAACCTTATGGGTGGAGACGAAGCTCCTGGGTCTGCTTCATGTTGATTCTCCTTTCTAGGACTAGAAGCTTCCCATGCATCCAGATGTTAGTAACTGAAACACTGCTGTTCAAGGGAAGATTAGTTGACATTCAGGAATTGCCAACTGATGTCAAGGGCAGAATGGCAGATTAATTTTTTTCCATGTCGTTTAAAAACATTTGGAATTTGAATGCCTTTAATCAGAACTGCCTTTACCCGGTCGCTAGTGAAAGCAGCAGTCAAGAAATCCAACAACATATTGCACTGGGCAAATCTGCTGCAAAGGCCTCTTTAAAGCTCTAAAAAGCAAAGATGTCACTCTGATGACTGAAGTTCTTCTGCCCCAAACCACAGTCTTTTCAAGTGCCTCACATGCATGTGAAAATTGGATAATGAAAAAGGAAGACATAATAATTGATGCCTTTCAACTGTGGTTTTAGCAAAAAAAGTTGAATATACTGTGGACTACCAAAAAAATGAACAAATCAGTCTTAGAATAAATACAACCAGAATGGTTCTTAGAAGCAAAGATGGCAAGACTTTGACTCGTTTGTTTCTGAAACATCATCAGGAAAGATCAATCGCTAGAAAAGGATATCATGGTTGGCAACGTACAGGGTCAGTGAGAAAAAGGGAAACGCTCAATGAGGCAGATTAACACAATAGCCACAATAATGGACTCAAACACACCAATAACCATGAAGATGGCACTGGGCAATATTTTGTGCCACAATACATAAGGTAGCCATGAGTTACAGCAAATTCAAAAGCAATTAACGACAAAAACAGTGCTTAGGCAAGAATACATCACACCTTTATTGACTGCCTACTATTGAGTACCAGACTATGTTCTAGCTGCTGTCATTACAGAAGTGGGCAAACTAAACAGAGCTGAACTTAAAGAGATGTATCTTAGTAGATATTCTACTATACTAATAATTAATAATACTGAATAACCAGGCCTTGTTCTATGAACTTGAGGTATATTAAGTCATTTAACTTTTCAATGACTTTATAAGGTATTATTATCTCCTTTACAGAAAAAGAAGCAGAGATTAAATAATTTACACAAGTTTGTAAGCAGAACATCAATATTTTCATCCTAATGGACTAGATCCAAAATTCATACTATGGAGCCAAGATAATTTCAGGTATTAACTAGAACCATCAAGAAGATGGAGTCCCTGTCTAGTACTTGGCTACTAACTGAAAGGCTGGTGGTTCAAATCCACCCAGAGATGCCTTGGAAAAAAGTCCTGGTGATCTACTTCAGAAAGATTGCAGCCTTTGAAGACCTATGGAGCACAGTTTTACTCTGAAGCACATGGAATCACCATGAATTGGAATAGACTTGATGGCAACTGTTTTTTTGTTGTTGTTGTTGTTTTGTTTTTTTAATCAAGAACACAGAATATGCTATGAAGATGGAAAATGACAAGGGTAGGGAATTTTGCTTTGATTTGGATATTCAGAGAAGGTCTTTTAAAAAGGATATTTGAATTGAGACCTAATTTATGAGAAAGAAGGAGCCACTTGAAAGAATAGGTGAAGAAGATTTCAAACAAATACTCTCAGAGAGCAAGAAGTTTTGATGGTTTGGGATTCAGAAAGAAAGCCAATGTGGTTAGTGATTTTTGAACCAGGGAAAGGTTGAAGGAGTTGAGGTCAAAGATCATAGGGACTTTCTGGGTCATGGCAAGGGACTAAGATTTTACTGTAATTAAAATGAGATGCCACTGAAGAGTTTTAAGAAGTGGGATGATATGATCAATTTTATACAGGATGAAAGAAGGAAGACTGGTTAGGAGAAAGCTGTTGCAATAATATAGGCATAAGATGCAGGTGGCTTGGACTAGGGTAGCAGCAGAAGTGTTAAGAACCGATAGAAAATTCATGGCAACTGAGAGAATGATGAATTGAGTATCTCAAGGCTGTAGCAGACGTTAAAGCAAGGAGATGGTTATAACGGTCAAAAAAAAAAAAAAAAAAAGATAATGATAAGCTGTCTAAACTGAGACATAGTCAATGGAGATGAAGTGAACTGTACAGACATAAAAGATATTTGGAAAGAAGGTTTATAGGATTTAATTTCTATTGAATTGGAGAGATAATATAGGAGCAATTATTGGATGCTTTCCAGAATTATGCCAAGTTTCCTGTCCAAATGTATTAATGCCATGGAAAAAGTAAAATTCTTATGAAGTAGACAAACTTTTATCATTGGGCTTTCTGTTCTTTCTTTCAGAGTTCTTTACGTGAGAATATAGATCCCTTCCTGTAACACCAGGGACTCTGTACAATCTTTTTCTGACATATAAATTCACTGAAAAGCTTAAAGTGTAATATTTTTAATCTTAATTTTTGAAGATAAATTTTAAACTTATTCCATAATTTGTCCTTCTCAACTTAATCTTTCTTCATGAAGAACCAGCTTGATTAAATAAATTGCAGAAATATGTGGACCAGAGATGACACGTAAAAAAGAAACATTAAGCCTCAACTGAACTATAAGCCATGAAACACTGAAGGTCAAATGGCTTCCATCTCCTGAGAAGTACATTAATGGGCCATTAATACATATACTGCTGGGTAATACATATACCGAATACCTTAAATTTATACTCATATACATGTAACACTATACAAAAAATACATATTAAATATACATTCAAGTGTTTTTTTCCTGTAATGATTCACCCAGTTGTTACAATGCACACTGATGGGTATAGTTAAGATCAGCATTATATTCACAGTTGCACTAATTGTTTTAGTTCATCTACTTAAATAATTATTCTGAGTTCTGAACAACCAAAAGGGCTGTATACAATAAATAGGGATTCTAACTTGATGTAAAGAGCACCAGATTTTACTCACAAATTACTTTACTTTCTTTTCCTTTTTTTTCCCTCTCCTCCTTCCCTCCCTCCCTCACTCCATGCTTCCCCCTGCTCTCTCTCTCTAAACTCACCTATTCCCTTGGTCTTATATATGTCATATACGGGCAATTCCAAAGTCATGTATGCAGTCCAGACCTCTCAGCTCCAGAATGTCTATTTGATATCTCATAGACATTTTAAACTTAACCTATCCCATACTGATTTCTTTTCTAGCCTCCCCACCCAGACTCTTTCTTCCTACCATTACAGGGAATAGTATCACAAACCATCTACTCATTCAAATAAGAAACCATCTAATTCTACAATAAATCCTAATAATTCCATCTCCAAAGTATATCTTCCACTAACCACTTTTCTCCATCCCTTCTGCTATCACCCTAGTTTATGCCACTATGTTTTTCCACTTAGACTTCTGTCCATAATTATTCAAATACCACCTGTAAAGAGACTACCCATCTAATATGTGCCAGAACTAGGTCTGGAATATTCATTTTCTCACTCAACCCAGTTTCCTTTTTATTGCTCTGCCTGTTTCTCCCAAAAGACTCTCTATGGCCATCTAAAATTCTGGGGTTATGAATGATCTGTTTGGGAATTAAATGACATTTATTTGGAACCCAAAAAATATTTTTCAGCTGAACAGAGCTGCAAATGCACCAAGAAACCAAGAGAAAAATATACCAAGATTTTCTACCTCTGATGATAGAGAAATGGGTTGTTTGTTAACAATGTTTATAAATTATTTTATAATTTAAAGTACATTGAGTTTATTTTCCCTAAAAATTACTTTTTTTTAATAATGGTTAAAGAATAGAATACATTCTGTTTTCTATTACTTCCTCTAATCCATTTTTGTCACTTACTCTATCTGCTTCTTTTGTTAGTGTCACATGAGATTTGTGCCTGATCATCTGCCCTTTACAGACCATGCTGCTTCTAAGCCTAAAACTGTAGCTTTGAATATTACAGAATCACATGAAATTGGGCATTAGATTCTGTTTCTATCCATGAATTTTAAAGAGCTCAATATGTTCCATGGCTAGAAAAGAAAATTGCATGGCATTTCTTCATTAATACTATCATTTTTTGACTTTTAGTTTGGCTATTTCTTGTTAGCTTTCACTTTTGTCTTAGAAAAAAAAAAAAAAAACTAAATTGTAACCAAACTTCTATTAAGTTCTTAGTTTGGTAAAAAGTAAATGTTAGCAAAAATATAATTTATACCTAAATTAGGAAAGTTGATACAAGCAGTAGCTAAATTGTGCATTCTTAGTAGCCATATTATAATAATCATCATTTTAAAATGTAATAACAAATTAAGCACACCTGTGGAATAAGTATCATTTCCAGTAGAAATTCCATAGTTCAAATTTATATACTTTTTCTTTTAATTGCCATTGAGTTGGTTCTGACTCATAGTGACCCCATCTGTGACAGAGTAGAACTGCTCCATAGGGCTTTCTTGACTGTGATCTTTACAGAGGCAGACTGCCAGGACCTTCTTCTAGGCATTTCTTGCATAGAGTCACCATATAGGGACCTTGTCTGTTCACCTTCACTTCTACCGTTTAGCAGATCATTGTAATTAATTTTCATAGGCAGTTTTTCCAAGGAATTATGTAAATTATTCCACATGTTATCTAACCTCATGGGGCATCAGTTCCCTCAGTTGTAAAACTAGAATAAAAATTACACCTTATCTACCGCTTGTTGTTGTTAGGTGTCGTCGAGTAGGTTCAGACTCACAGCAGTCTTCTGTATAACAGAACGAAACATTGCCTGGTCCTGCAGCAATCCTTGCTGCGTTTGAGCCCATTGTTGCAGCCACTGTGTCAATCCATCTCATTGAGAGTCTTCTTTTTTGCTAACCCTTTACTTTACCAAGCATGATGTTCTTCTCCAGGGATTGGTACCTCCTGATAACATGTCCAAAGTATGTGAGACAAAGTTTCACCATCCTCATTTCTAAGGATCATTCTGGATGTACTTCCTCCAAGATCAATTTGTTTGTTCTTCTGGAAGTCCATGATATTGCTTATTTAAACTTTATCTCATCCACTTACCTTTGTTTTTCCGTAGGTTTTATAGTGTAGCTAAGTTATATATATATAAACATATGTGTATATCTATATGTGTGTGTAAATAAATTTGTGTATAAAATATGAGGATTAAACAGGATATTGCAAGAAAATCACTTAACACAGTGGTTGGCAAATAGTAACTGCTCAGTAAATAGATGGAAGGAATATGAAGAGTCACTGTACAAAAAGAATTAGCTCATGTTCAACCATTTTCAGAAGTAGCATAGGATCATGAATCTCTGGTACTGAAAAAAGAAGTTCAAGCTACACTAAAGGCAATGGTGAAAAACAAGGCTCCAGAAATTGATGGAATATCAATTGAGATGCTTCAACAAATGGATGTAATACTTGAGGCACTTAGTTATCTATGTCAAGAAATTTGGAAGACAGATACCTGGCTAACTAGCTAGAAGAGATCCATATATGTACCCACTCCACAGAAAGGTGATCAAATGGAATACAGAAATTATCTAACAATATCATTAATATCACATGACAGCAAAACTCTGAAGATAATTGAAAAAAATGATTGCAGCCATACATTCACAAGGTATGACAGAAGTTTAAGCTGGATTCAGAAGAGGATGTGTGTTATGGATTGAATGTGTCCCCTGAAAGTATGTGTCAACTTGGCTAGGCCATAATTCCCAGTATTGTGTGATTGTCCACCATTTTGTCATCTAATGTGATTTTCCTATGTGGTGTAAGTCCTACCTCTATGATGTTAATGAGGCAGGATTAGAGGCAGTTATGTTAATGAGACAGGACTCAATCTACAAGATTAGGTTTTGTCTTAAATCAAGCTCTTTTGAGATAAAAAAGTGAGAAGCAGGCAGAGAGACATAGAGACCTCATACCACTAAGAATCAAGAGCCAGGAAAATAGTGTGTCGTTTGGACCTGGGGTCTCTGCGCTGAGAAGCTCATTGACTGGGGAAGGCTGATGACAAGGACCTTCCCCCCAGAGCCTACAGAGAAAAAGAAAGCCTTCCCCTGGAGCTGGCACCTTGAATTTGGACTTCTAGCCTCGTAGACTGTGAGAGAATAATTTCTGTTTGTCAAAGCCATCCACTTGTGGTATTTCTGTTATAGCAGCACTAGATAACTAAGACAGTGTGGAATGAGGGATATAATTGATATCACATGAACCTTGGCTGAAAGCAGAGAATACCAGAAAGATGTTTATCTGTGTTTTATTGACTACTGGAAGGCATTCGTCTGTGTAGAGCATAACAAACTATGGAGAACATTGCAAATAATGGAAATTAGGGAACACTTAAACGTGATCATGCTGAACCTGTATATGGATCAAGAAGCAGTCACTGAAACAGAACAAGGGGATACTGAGTGGTTCAAAATTGAAAAAAGTGTGCAACAGGGTTGTATCCTTCTACCTGGTTTATTCGATCTGTATGCTGAAAAAATAACCTCGGAAGCTGGACTATATGAAAATAATGCGGCACCAGGATTGGAGGAAGACTCATTAATAACCTGGAATATGCACATGATATAACCTTACTTGGCAAAAATGAAAATGATTTGGGGTACTTACTGATGAAAGTCAAAGCCTACGGCCTTCAGTATGGATTATACCTGAATAGTAAAAAGATGAAAAGCCTCACAACTGGATCAATAATCCACATCATGACAAACGGGTAAGAAATTGTAGTTGTCAAGGATTTCATCTATGTGGATCAATAATCAATGTCCATGAAAGCAACCGTCAAGAAATCAAATGACATATTGCATTGGACAAAACTGCCGTAAAAGACCTCTTTCAAGTTTTAAAAAGCAAAGATGTTACTCTGATGACTAAGGAACCTCCAGCCAAAGCCATGGTATTTTCAAGCACCACATATGTATGAGAAAGTTGAATAATGGAACAGAATGACAGAAGAAGAATTAATGAGCTTGAACTGTGGTGCTGGTGAAGAATATTGAATATACCACAGACTGCCAAAGAACTATCAAATTAGTCGTAGAAGAAATGCAAAAAGAATGTTCCTTAGAAGCAAGGATGATGAGACTTTAACTCACTTTGAACATGTTATCAGGAAAGACCAATCACTACAAAAGAACATCAATTTTGGTAAAGTAGAGGGTCAGAAAAAAAGAAAGAAATCCTCAAAGAGATAAACTGACACAATAGTCAAAAGAATGGAGTCAAACATACCAATGATTAGGAAACTGGTACAAGACCTGGTAATGCTTCATTCTGTTTTACATAAGGTTGCCATGAGTTAGAGCCAACTGGATAGCAACTAACAACACCTTTGTTATTATGTAAATCAGCATGAAAACCCATTAAAAAAAAAAGATGTGTGTGGAAGGGGGAGGGCTGTTTGCAAATGCTGTGTCATATAAATAGATTGTGATTAAAGATAAAACATTTCTTGAACATTTATTTCATATTTTATAATAAATAAATTTTCTAACAATAAAGGCTAAGAATAGACTTTATTGCTAACATATGATTTAATGTTTTCACTAAAATCTCTTGAGTCCCACTCTGTAAAGATTATATTAGCCACATTTTCTTCTGCAATGGCAGGGAGAAGGCTTTCCCAGTGCACTGCCATAATTATATCTTTTTTATAACAACATTGCTATTTCAGGACCTATGGGATTGCATTATTATTAAGATTTTTTTCAAGGTATTCCAAGTTTAATTTTAATATTTTATTATGCTCAGTGGGTGAAAGTATTTAGGTCAATATGAGGAAAATGGCCAGATATGGAATATATTTATATGCATTTATCAGTATGTAAGTTCTATTTCATAAAAAGTATATTTTAAGTTCTATTTCATAAAAAGTATGTATACCTTCTTTTGGTACCAGGACCTCACTAACTACGTAGGGCTTAGAGTTTTAACTTAGTTTGGGACATTTACTCAAGTATTGCCTTGATACAGAGAATTCCTTTTGAGGCTAGCTCTCTGACTCAAAGTATTTGTATTTTCATTCACAAACCTGAACTAGGGAAAGAATGTGGCAGTGTAAGAAAATGATATTCTGAATACAATGCCATCTACTTTATTAAAAAAATTGGGATCTATCGTTTAAAATGTCACTGGCCTAGAAAGTTGTCTCACTGTTCCCAGCAAAATACCTATGGGGGCTTAGAAAAAGATAAATACTCAGTGACCTAAAAAAATACTTAGACTTAACCTGCTGTCAGAATCTGAGAGGAATTTCTACAGGTAATGTTGAAGAGCCTGTAGTGAGAAAAATTATCATGGCCATCACGTCCTTTTCCTCATGAACCAAAACAGTTCATTCATATGAAAGGAAGCAAGAAAATTCCCGAAACCCCAGAGACTAAGGATTTGGAATTATTAAGAAAGATCAAGCACCCTTCTACTGTAAGGCTGCTTCTTTTCCGAGTGCCAGAAGAAGAATCTTGCCACCTGCTCCTATGATCTCATATATATTTAGAGGAAGCCACTTCTGAGAGATGGAGTGTAATGGATTAAATTGTGTTTACCTATACCTATGGATATAATCCTGTTTAGAAAAAGGTTTTTCTTTATGTTAATTAGATCATACTCAAGTCCTGTGGGTTCGAAATCTAATCCCTTCAAGAGCAGATTAGACCTAGAGACACACGTGGGGGAAGACAGATGCCACATGAATATCACCACAAAACCAAGGAACGCCTGGGACCACCAACAAGAAAGGAAATCAACATGGCTGAGTCCCTGATTTGGTCTTTTAGCTTCTAGAACTATGAGAAAATAAATTTCTGTTCTTTAAAGCCACCCACCTGGGTTATTTCTGTTACAGTAGCACTAAAAACCAAACCAAACCCACTGCCGTTGAGTCGATTCCGACTCATGGCGACCCTATAGGACAGAGTAGAACTACCGCATAGAGTTTCCAGGGAGCACCTGGTGGGCTTGACCTGCCAACCTCTTGGTTAGCAGCTGTAGCACTTAACCACTACGCCACCAGGGTTTCCACAATAGCACTAGGAAACTAAAATATGGGGAGATAGGCATCAGAAAATATGATGGGGTGTTGCAGCTTGGCTGAATGAGGTGGGGTTCATGTTAATAAGGGTTCAATGCATACCCTTGCTACCCTGCTGGAGGTAGGGTCAGAGACGAGATGACTGGTAGCAATGTACGTACACTGAGGGAATAGAGCTTTTCATGTACCACGCTACGTTCACCTAATGATGTAATGTGAAGATATGCAAGATGACCCACTGGAGTATGGAAAACAATAATATAATTACAATTTATATTTTTATCTAAAAACATTTAAGACATTAACCTTTGCCAGTATTTGGTGTACCAATTTACACTGTACACTGACTGCCAGGGTTAATCTGAAGAGTTGGAAGGGTCCTGAGAAAAGGTGGAAACTCACAACTTGGAGAGGTTGACAGTGGCAACCATTTTCACCTTTTATAAGACCATGACATATTATTGTTTATATGTGCCCATTAAATGGAGTTATGAATTATATTTTTAACTTAAACTTGCCCTTAGAGTATAGACAAATGGCTTTAAAGTCAAAAGCAAAGAACAGATTAAATGAGAAGAAAATTAGAATAAAACATAAAACAATAGGTAACAAAAATAACAAGCTGACATTAAAAGGGAGTCCAGTTAATTTAGGAAAGACTGTAAGAAAACCGTTTAGTAAAAAAGAAGAATTTAAAGACACAACGTAGATGACAGAGAGTATAAATGATAATTTAGAAGACTGAATCAGGGCTATAGAGAACACATTAAGATACTATCTTCTAATCCAGTATAAAAGGACAAAGAAGCTAAAATTAATGAGAAAAAAAGAACAAAGATATGAGCAATGCATAATAAGTAAAAAATGTGGAAAACATCTAAACTTACTATTAATAATTTTAAACTAAAACAAGATGTAATTTTGACTTATCAAGTTAGCAAAGATAAAAGTAAATGAAAGTATATCATTTCAGTGAAGCTGAAGGCAACCAGAATTCCCACATAGAGTTTGAATATATACTGCTTTCAAAGAATAATCCCTAGAAGGTAATTAGGCAGTTAAAAGCCTTATAAAACCTGTAAATGCCCCTGACATAGCAAATGCAATTAAAGGAATTTATCCTAAGGATCCTATCAAGGACATACACAAAAGTAAGATCTTATAACTGCCTAAATTTCTAGTATTGTTTTTGTTGTTAGGTGCCTTCAAGTCAATTTTTGACTCTTAGTGAGCCCATGTGATAGTACAGAATTGCCCCATAGAGTTTTCTTGGCTGTAATATTTACAGGAGCAGATTGTCAGGTCTTTCTCCCATGGAGCTGCAGTCATTAGGTGAGTTCGAACTATCAGCCTTTCAGTAGCAGCTGAGTGCTTTAACTATTGTGTGACTAGGTCTCCTTGCCTAACATTAGAAAAACTAGTTAAATAAATCATGATACACATATGCAACGGAATACTCTGCAATTTGAAGCAGATTAAAGATAGATGAAAATTCTGATATGTTTCTCAATAAGAAGTTGGATCGAATTCCCTTTGCCTTGTATATAAACTGGCCTTAGTGACCAAAAACATGTGATAGAAATATTATTCACAGACTTTTGAGGCTGGGTCATGAGAATCCATTCAGCTTTTACCTGGGTCTTTTGGCCCAGCTGCCATGTAATGTTATTATTATCCTGAGGTTGTCAGGCTGAAGAGGTGATGTTGAGAAACCACTTGGAAAGGCCGCGAGACTAAAAGAAGAGAGAAAAAGCGTGCCTGGGATTTTCAAGTCCTCAGTTTTTTCAGTCACCCCGGTTGAAGCCATAGACATTGTAGAATAGACATGAGTCATCCCTGCCAAGTCCTGCTCAAACTGCAGATTCACGAGCAAAATGAATGGCTGTTGTTTTAAGGCACTAGATTTTGGAGTGGTTTGCAATATAGCATAAATAACTGGCACATAGTTTGGTATATAGAAGTGGTTAAAAAAAATGTTACATTGGCTTTTGGACCAGGCAACAGAAAAGAGCTAGAAGTACCTCAAGGAGACTGTTAGTGGAAGCTTAAAGGGCCCCAGGGTAAGGGTTTGAAGAATAGTGAGAAAAATGGTATTGGAGAATGGAAAAAAATGGGATTCATTTTATGTAATATCAAAAATTTTGGCAGTACTGTCCCAAGCTGACGTGAAAAATAATCTAATTTTCCAGAAGAGATACAGAAAATGCCAACTAGCTTCTTGAAGCTGTCTATGATAAAATATGAAAAGAAAGAGATAAATATATAAAGAACCGTCAAGGTTCTATAAAGAATTGAGAGAATTTTAAAAAGCCAGGCTTACTTGGTTTGAAAATAAAACTGTTTTCAACCTCAGCACCATTCTCAAAATAAGAAACGGCTACAGAACAAAGATAAAATCCAAGATGCTACTATTAAAATATTGTCTTAGGTGACAATCTCAAGCGTGTGACTACAAAACCCTTTGTTAAGACTTCAGATAGATTTAACGGTATGCTTAGTATGGCTTTTAAACATCTCAAGGGAATGTCTAATAGACCCTCTCAGTTAAACAATAAGGATATTACATATTAACATTCTACAATAGCCTTACAGGTGACCCAAGGTACAAAAGGATTTGTCTTGGAAAGAAATATTGGTTGTTAAGTTCATTACTGATTGATTCATAAGAAAATCACAAAGGTGTGGGGGTAGCAGATTCACCGAGCAGGCATATTTCTGTTCTTTAGACGGAAGTTGGATAGTAAGAATTTCAGTCCATTTTTTGGACAGTAAGAATTTTAACATGAACTTTGCAAATATTACATGCTCCATTTGTTACAATATGCACTTGTAAAAGGTGTGCACATATATTAATGTCACCTTCTTAAAAACAATAGGAAATAGCAAAAACCAGAATGTTCCTTAGAAGCAAGGTTGGAAAGACTTCAGCTCACTTACTTTGAACACGTAATCAGGAAAGACCGCTTGCTAGAAAAGGACATCATGTTTAGTTAAGTAGAGGGCCAGTGATAACGAGGGAAACCTTCAAATAAATCCGATAAAATAGCTGCAACAATGGACTCAATTATACCAAAGATCATTAAGATGTCCAGGACCTGGCAACGTTTTATTATTGTACATAAGTCTCCCTGCATTAGAGGTGACTCAACTAATAGCGATGTTTTCCACTTAGTGACATCAGTGAGAATCATAGAGCTTCAAACCTAAAAACTCGTACAATCATATGAGTCAGAATTAAGCCAATGTCACACAACAATGTCAGATCTAAAAAAAGGTACATTTGACCAAGACTGTTGCAGAGAAACCTATATGGAAGAAAAATGATAGGAAGATTAACTGGTAAGGTCAGCAGAGAGCATGTGAACTTAGTTTTGTAATTCCCTGACCCTCTATTTCTAGTCAGCAGATCAAGCTCTCGGCTCCAGGCACTTTCAGCTCTAAACTCTATAAAGGCACTTTGCCTCTCTAGCTCTTTATTCCTTGTTTCTTATTTATCTTCGTTCTGCTGGACACATGTTTTTCTTGGGCTACTTTGAAAATATTTGCTAAGTTATTCCAATTATTGTTCTGGTCTGCACACCACTCTTTATCCTTGAAGTGGTTTTGAATATTCTTGATCTTATCTCTTGTAAGTAGATTTTGGACTTTAACAGTCAGAGATCAAAGTTTTTGCTCTTATTTCCAACGCTGAAGGTGATTAACCACTGCGCCACCAAGGCTCCACTTTAAATATTAAAAAAAAAAAGACTTTAAATACAAAAATTTGTCTTTGAATTTAAAGCATTTTCACAAATTACCATAAATTATGATGTAGAGGGTCAGCAAAAAATCAGGAAAATCCTCAGTTAGATGGATTGACACAATAGCCACAATAATGAGCTCAAAGATCATGGAAATGGCACAGGACTGGGCTAGGTTTGTAGTGTTTTACCTAAGGGCTCCAAGAATTGGAGCCAACTCTACAGCAACAAACAACGATGCAGATTTCCAGTTTGATTCATTTTTGAGTTTCGGCAAGAGGAGGTCCTACAGATTCTTAACTAGGATCAAGATTTAGAGAAAAGGCTATTGACCCTGAGCTTAACCAGAGGCCAGCTCTTGGATGCTTAAGGGCAATTTCTGAAAAACGTAAACGATTAGGGTCCGTGCCCTGGAGCAGTTGAGCCAATGAAACATAGTCCAAGTTAGAAAGAGTGAGAAAGTTTATTAAGGAGATGCACATATCACCGGGGACCTGGCAGCAACACAAGCTGTCTCTATGGAGTCCCAAAGAGCAATTTTACATTAGAGCTTATATAGAACTTTACAAGGGTTTCAAGTGTCTTTGCAGTCCCCTGTCAGATATTTATTCGGCTAACGATATACATATCTGACACCTGGGCTCCAACTTTCTTGTGGGGGTTGTTATGCCACAGGTAGTCCAGACAGAATGAAAGGTTATTCGCATCCGTTTCAAACAAAGAACAAAGTCATTAACATTTGGTCAAAACAAAGTCATTAACAGGTATGTGAAGGAGGCAGGCAGGGGAAGAACAAATTACAGGTTTATCATGGCCTTAGTTATGTTAAGCTTTGAGTTGCCCATTTTGAAAAAGGAGAAAATGCTGGGGAGTATTGGGGTCACACCTATAAGGCTATCCTTGTGTCCTTGAGGCCTGTTTGTACCATTTCACAAAAGGTACCCTAATGTGTGTTGGGGTCTTTTCTCAACTATTTTATTCCCTACTCTGTGACTTGGAAACCTTATCCAACACCACAGTTTTTGTTCCTATGTTTTTACAGATGACTTTTAAAACTTTAGTCCTGAACTTTTCCCGCATGCTCCATTTATAACTACCTGCAAGATATTCGATATTTAAGTTTCACATTGTTGTTAACAGCAATGCCATTCTGCAATCTACCAAAGCTTAGAAAATGGTGGAGTTATCCTGGACTCCTCCCTACATCGACTTAGTTCTTTTAAATTTATTTCTAAAATATCTACTACTTGCCCTTTCATCTCCATTTCCTGCTAGTCCTCATCCAGGTCCTTAATGTGGCTCATCTAGATTATTAAGTTAAAAGACTCTTCTTCCACCCCCTTACCTCAGTCACTTCATTTGCTTTCATCTTCAGTCAATTTGACACACCATTTTCAGGGTAAAGACGGGTAATTTCCTTGCTTACAATGACTTTTATACAAGATAATGGTGAAATGCTAACTAAAAACCAAAAACAACCAACCTGTTGCTGTCAAGTCAATTCTGACTCATAGCGACCCTATAGGACAAACCAGAGCTGCCTCATAGGGTTTCCAAGGGGTAGATTTGAACTGCCAACCTTTTGGTTAACAGCCAAGCTCTTAACTACTGCATCACACGGGCTCCAAATGCTAAAATGCAAACTAAACCAAACCTGTTGCAGTTGAGTCAGTTTTGACTCACAGCCACCCTATAGGACAGAGCAGAGCTGCCCCATAGGGTTTCCAAGGAGCACCTGAGGGATTCCAACTGCTGACCTTTTGGTTAGCTAGCAAGATCCAATTCTAAGCCCTTCACAAACTAGGTGAAATTATTCCTTCGATATTTAACTCCTGCCAATTTTCTCCTCTTCTCCCTCAGTACTTTCTAACTTGCAATATAAAAATATGTACAAAATATTTTATGCCCCAAATTTGAAATAATGTGAATGTCAAAAAAAAAAAAAAAAATCACAGAAAAATTTCAAAACTGGTCTACAAAATGAATTCTAAGCTGTATTTTACACTATAGACACATGGTGGCAGCATTTTAGCTGCAAGTAGTTAAAGTGCTAGAAAGCAAAGATGTCACTTTGAGGACTAAGGTGCACCTGATCTAAGCCATGATATTTTCAATCGCCTCATATGTGTGTGAAAGCTGGACAATGAATAAGGAAGACCAAAGAAGAACTGATGCACTTGAATTATGATGTTGACTAAGAATATTGAATATACCATGGACTGCCAGAAGAACAAACAAGTCTGTCTTGGAAGAAGTACAGCCAGAGTGTTCCTTGGAAGTGAGAATAGTGAGACTTTGCCTCACATGCTTTGTACACATTTTCAGGAGGGACCAGTCCCTGGAGAAGAACATGCTTGATAAAGTTGAAACTCAGCAAAAAAGAGGAAAACCCTTGACGAGATGGATTGACACAGTGGCTGCAACAATGGGCTCATATACAGCAATGACTGTGATGATGGCACAGGACCAGGCAGTGTTTCATTCCATTGTACACAGGGTTGCTATGAGTTGGAACTGACTTGACAGCACCTGATGACAACAATAGCAATACGGGGGATCCTTTGTTAACATGCTATAAAAATTGTCCCTGTGCTTTTGATGACAACTGAAATGTTATTTTAAGCATTTATTAATAATACTGCTAGTGCTAAAAATGCTCCATAATATCAATATTTTGGATCAAGAATATCAACACACACAGAGAACTTCTACTAAGGTTTCTTTGCTTTTTTGTTTTTTAGTCCTTCACTCTTAAAATGGAAAGGATAGCCAAGTTTCATGAGACACATGAAAAAAACCTTCAAACATTAAAAAAGAGAGAATACTAAAACAAAGAACAAGAAAGAACTTAGATAAAAGAGAAATAACACAGAGGAGTAGTTTTCAAATAAATACATTAAAATTATTGTTTTGAGAGAGAAAAAAGAAGATAATAAATCCAAATAAACAAGAATAGGATGCTATGAAAATTAAATAATCATGAAAGAACTCTTTAAAAGGAAAAAGGAAACTTCAATAGAAGAATTTGAAAATAAGCAAATATCCCAAAATGTATACAAAAAGAATCAATTTTGTGAATGACAAAACAATAACACTATTAGAAGATTTTGGTTACTGCCTTGGTAACACTGGAGTGGGAAAGTATTTCTTAAATAAGACCCAAAAGTACAAACTGAGAAGAGACAAATTAATGTATACAGCAATATCAAAAAAATTTTTTTTAAAAAAAGAAAGCTGTGTGATGAAGGGCACGTCAAAGCTACAGATGGTTAATAGGCCAGATGAAGATATTTGCAATGAACATAGCCATTAAAACATTTACATTCAGAATATATATGAAAATCTTGAAAAGCAGTAGGAAAAAAGACAGGGTGATTTATACAGAGCAGCAAGAAAAATAAAGAACAATTTATAGAAAAATGGGCAAAGGATATGACTAAGTAATTCATAAAATGAGAAACAAATATGGCTTATAAGCATTCAAAAATGCTTAATCTTGGCAACAATGAGACAAATGCAAATTAAAATAACAAGAAGATATCATTTTAGTATTGGCGTAATTTTCTTTGGTAATATCAAATGTTAAAAGGAATGTATGGAATTAGAAACAATTATAAAATGCTGGAGGGAGTGTAAACTCTTAGGGTACCTCTCTGGAGAGCAATTTTATAAAAATTTGGAGAAATTAATTTTGCAAGAGCTAAAAACTCTATGCTAGGTATTATCTCAGAGTAAGTATTGTATAGGAGCAGAGAGTGATAGTTTCAAGGATAACTTCACACTGTAAGAGAGAAATAATCTGCTTTTCATAGGGAAAGAAAATTTTTAAACAGTGGTATATACAAGTAATAGAATGCTAATCTGGAGTCTTTGCATGGCACAAAAGGTTAAGCGCTGGTCTATTAACTGAAAGGCTGGTGGTTCAAACCCACTCAGAGGCCTTTTAGAAGGAAGAAAGTCCTGGTAATCTGCTTCTGAACAGCCACTGAAAACTCCATGGAATGCATGAAAAGTTGGGGTCTCCGTGAGTCCCACATGCTTGCCATGAGTTGGAACTGGCTGCATGGCAATTTTTTTTTTTCTTTTTAACTCAGAAATTAAAAGGTATGGAAGCAGGGCCAAGACAGCGGAGTACTCGGATGCTTCCGGTGATCCCTCACACAACAAAGAGCCCCCCGAAAACAAGTAAAACAATTACATGTATGATAAACTAGGAGCTCTGAACATCAAAGGCAAAGCTAGAACATGGACTGAACAGCAGGGGAAGGAAGAGACGTGGTTCAGAAGTGGGGAAGAGTTGCCGGATCTGAATCGCGGGGAACCCTCAGGCACACAGCCCTGGAGCGGCTGCAGCAGCACTGGCAGTGGTGTTCTAGATGCCATTTCCTCAGAGAAAGACATTGAGCCGCACAGCCTGCTCACACCTGCAGAACCAGAGAAGAATGGTGCCCTCGGCAAAAGCTAAGTACTTGTATTTATTTTACTATGTCCCCAGCCCCCAAGCCAGCTTCAGTGGCTGTCAATATCCCTGGGCCTGAGATAGGTCCTGCTGCATGTCTGAGCCATTCTCCCAGCCTTGGAGAAGGAATAAATTCACAATTCGGGGAAAAGATAATCAGCCAGCTCTGCTAAGCTGGGGAGCTCAGGACAGAAGCAGCTCCTGTCCAGGCACAAACAGTCTACTGACTTTGAATATCTTTTACATCTGCATGGACCTGTGTGGGCCAATTTCAGGAGAATAGAACCTTGTTGGCAGGCTGCAACAGTTTCAGCTATGTGGTGGAGAGGGGGGTGTTTGATGTTTGACACCGCTTTGCTTATTAAACAGGGTACTCACCTACCCACATCAGGGGCTTAAGGACTGGTGGCTCCACTCACATAATCTAGCCACCTGCGATAGGGGTCCAAGGATAAGTGGTACCTCCCAGTCCTTACAACCAAAAGCACTGGGTACCCATGGTCCATATGCAGAATCCACCCATCTGTGCACTCTAGGGAATAGGGACATGCTTTCCTCACAATCAGCGGATGGTTGTCATGCCCCTGCTTGATCAGAGCATGACTCCCTGCTGCAACCAGATACCTGTACCTACACCAATCACCCCTGCCCCTGTAAGACTGTAGGACAGAGCCTGTACCACACACTTGATGACCAACTAACTGGACACATGAGCTGAATCCATACAAGAAAAGTGAATGGATTCCTAGGCTCAAATAGCTGGTAACAGCTCTAGCCATCTGGTGACAGGACGTTAATGCTTCAAAGGTGAAAATAATCAAGCTAGTTCACTCAGGCAGCCTATTTGGGCATATCAAAACAAAACAAAACAAGAAGCTAGGATACAGTAAGCGAACACAACATAAATCAATACAGTAACTAATAGAGGGCTTGGAGCAACAGTCAGTATAAAATCACAGAAAGAAGCAGACCATGATTGCTTCAACAAACTCTTAAAACAAAGAATTAAGGAATCTTCCGGATGAAGGTGACCTCCTGGAATTACCAGATGCAGAACACAGAAGATTAATATACAGAACTCTTCAAGACATCAGGAACGAGATCAGGCAAAATGGAGAACAAGCCAAGGAACACACAGATAAAGCAGTTGAAGAAATGAAAAAAGGTTATTCAAGAACATAATGAAATATTTAATAAGGTGCAAGAAGCCATAGAGAGACAACAATCAGAAATTCAGAAGATTAACAATAAAATTACACAATTAGACAACTCAATAGAAAGTCAGAGGAGCAGAATTAAGGAACTAGAAGGAAAATAAGTGAGATTGAAGATAAAACTTGGAACCAACATATTTGAAGAAAAATCAAGTAAAAGAATTTTAAAAAAGGAAGAAACTCTAAGGATCATGTGGAACTCTTATCAAGACAAATAACCTACCAGTGATTGGAATACCAGAACAGGGAGGGGCAACAAAAAATACAAAGAGAATTGTGAAGATGTGTTGGCAGAAAACATCCCTGATATCATCAAACATAAGAAGATATCTATCCAAGATGCTCATCGAGCTCCACAAAAGGTAGTTCTCAAAAGAAAGTCACTAAGACATATTATAACCAAACATGCCAAAACCAAAGATAAAGAGAGAACTTTAACAGCAGCTAGGAATAAATGAAAAGTCACCTACAAAGGAGAGTCAATAAGTTCAGACTACTTGGCAGAACCTTGCAGGCAAGAGGGCAATGGGATGACTTATAGAAAACATTGAAGAAAAAAAAATTCCCAGACAAGAATCATATATCCAGCAAAACTGACTCTCAAATATGAAGGCAAAATTAGGACATTTCAAGATAAACAAAAGTTTAGGAAATTCATAAAAACCAAACCACAACTACAAGAAATACTACAGGAAGTTCACTGGTTAGAAAATCAATAATATCAGATATCAACCCAAGACTAGAACACAGGATAGAGCAACCAGGTGTCAACCCAGCTAGTAAAATCACAAAAATAAATCAAGATTTAAAAAAACACTAAAAACAGGGACACAGCAATATCATTATGTACAAGAAGGCAACATTAAAACAATAAGGAGGAACTAAAAAATGTAGTCATAGATCTTTCATCTGGAGCAGAAGTCAAGGCAATATAAAGAAATAAAAGTTAGGTTTAAACTTAGAAAAAAAGTGGTAAATATTAAGGTAACCAGAGAGGAGACTAAGAATACTACTCATCAAAATAAAACATACGAAAAAAACACTCAGCAAAAACAAAACCAACAACAACAAATAAGAGGAAAAGACAATATATAAACATAAACTACTAAGCACAAAAAATTAAGTGGAAAAAAGAAACTGTCAACAATGCACAAAAAAAGACATCAAAATGACAGCACTGAAACTCATACCTATCCATAATTATGCTGAATGTAAATGGACTAAATGTACCAATAAAGAGAAGAGAGTGGCAGAATGGATTAAAAAACATGATCCATCTATATGCTGCCTTAGACTTAGAGACACAAACAAACTAAAACTCAAAGGATGGAAAAAAATATATCAAGCAAACAACAATCAAAAAAGAGCAGGAGTGGCAATATTAATTTCTGACAAAACAGGCTTTAAAGTTAAATCCACCATAAAGGATAAGGAAGGACACTGTATAATGATTAAAGGGAAAATATACCAGGAGGATATAACCACATTAAATATTTATGCACCCAATGACAGGGCTTCAAGATACATAAAACAAACTCTAACAGCACTGAAAAGTGAGATAGACAGACCTACAATAATAGTAGGAGACTTCAACACACCACTTTTGGTGAAGGACAGAACCTCCGGAAAGAAGCTCAATAAAGACATGGAAGATCTAAATGCCACAATCAACCAATTTGACATATACAGAACACTGGAGAGTTCTACCAAACTTTCAGAGAAACGTTAACACCACTACTACTAAAGGTATTTCAGAGCATAGAAAAGGACAGAATACTCCCAAACTCATTCTATGAAGCTAGTATATCCCTGATACCAAAATCTGGTAAAGACCCCACAAAAAAAGAAAATTACAGACCTATATCCCACGTGAACTTGGATGCAAAAATCCTCAACAAAATTCTAGCCAATATAATTCAACAACATGCCAATAAAATAATTCACCATGACCAAGTGGGATTCAAACCAGGTATGCAGGGATGGTTCAGCATTAGAAAAACAATTAATGTAATTCATCATATAAATAAAACAAAAGACAAGAACCACATGATCTTATCAATTGATGCAGAAAAGTCATTTGACAAAGTCCAACACCCATTCATAAAACTCTCAGCAAAATACGGGTAGAAAGAAAATTCCTCAACATAATTAAGGACATTTATACAAAGCCAACATCATTCTAAATGGAGAGAGTCTGAAAGCATTCCCCTTGAGAATGGGAAGCAGAAAAGGATGCCTTTTATCACCACTCTCATTCAACATTGTGCTGGAGGTCCTAGCCAAAGTAATTAGGCTAGATAAAGAAATAAAGGGCATCCTGATTGGTAAGGAAGAAGTAAAAGTACCTCTGTTCGCAGATGATGTGATCTTAAACACAGAAAACACTGAAGAATCCTTAAGAAAACTACTAAAACTAATAGAAGAGTTCAGCATAGTATCAGGATAGAAGATATACAAAAATCATTTGGATTCCTCTACACCAACAAAAAGAATATCAAAGAGGAAATCACCAAATCGGTATCATTTACAGTAGCCCCCAAGAAGATAAAATACTTAGGAATAAATCTAACCAGATACATAAAAGAGCTACACAAAGAAAACTACAAGATACTACTGCAAAAAACCAAAAGAGACACACATAAGTGGAAAAACATACATTCCTCATAGATAGGAAGACTCAACACTGTAAAAATGTCTATTCTACCAATTGCGATCTGTAGATACAATGTAATCCCAATCTAAATTCCAACATTTTTTAATGAGATGGAGAAATAAATTACGAAACTCATATGGAAGGGAAAGAGGACCCAGATAAGTAAAGCATTACTGAAAAAGAAGAACAAAGTGAGAGGCCTCACACTACCTGATTTTAGAACCTATTATACCGCCACAGTAGTCCAAACAGCCTGGTACTGGTACAACAACAGATACATAGACCAATGGAAAAGAATTGAGAATCCAGACACAAATCCAGTCACATATGAGCAGTTGACAAAGGCCCAAAATCAGTTAAATGGGGAAAAGACAGTCTCTTTAACAATGGCGCTGGCATAACTGGATATCCATCTGCAAAAAAATGAAACAAGACCCATACCTTACACCATGCACAAAAACTAACTCAAAATGGATCAAAGACCTAAATATAAAATCTAAAACGATAAAGATCATGGAAGAAAAAAATAAGGACAACGCTAGGAGTTCTAATACATGGCATAAACAGTATGTAAAACATTATTAACAACGCACAAACACCAGAAAGAAACTAGATAACCAGGAGCTCCTAAAAATCAAACACCTATGCTCATCCAGAACTTCACCAAAAGGGTAAAAAGATTACCTACAGGTTGGTAGACAGTTTCTAGCTATGACATTTCTGATTAGCGTCTGATTTGTAAAATCTACATGATACTGCAAAAACTCAACAACAAAAAGACAAATAACCCAATTAAAAAATGGGCAAAGGATATGAACATGCACTTCACTAAAGAAGACATTGAGGTAGCTAACAGATATATGAGGAAATACTGTTGATCATCAGCCATTAGAGAAATGTAAATCAAAACACAATGAGATTCCATCTCACTCCAACAAGGCTGGCATTAATCCAAAAAACACAAAATAATAAATGTTGGAGAAGTTATGGAGAGACTGGAACACTTATATACTGCTGGTGGGAATGTCAAATGGTATAACCACTTTGGAAATCGATTTGGCGCTTCCTTAAAAAGCTAGAAATAGAACTACCATTCGATGCAGCAATTCCACTTCTTGGAATATATCCTAGAGAAATAAGATCCTTTGCTTGAACTGATATATGCACACCCATGCTCACTGCAGCACTGTTTATAATAGCAAAAAAGATGGAAGCAACCAAGGTGCCCATCAATGGATGAATGGATAAATATAGTACATCCACACAATAGACTACTACGCATTGATAAAGAACAATGATGAATCCATGAAACATTTCATAACATGGAGGAATCTGGAAGGCATTGTGCTCAGTGAAATTAGTCAGTTGCAAAAAGACAAATATTGTATGAGACCACTATTATAAGAACTCAAGAAATAGTTTAAACAGAGAAGAAAATATTCTTTGATGGTTACAAGAGTGGAGAAGGAATACTAATTAGATGGTGGAGAAGAATTATTTTGGGTGAAGGGAAATACAGCACACAATACAGAAGAGGTCAGCATAGCTGGACTAAACCAAAAGCAAAAGTTTCCTGTATAAACTGAATGCTTTGAAGGCCAGTGTGGCAGGGGTGGGGGTTTGGGGACTTTGGTTTCAGGGGACATCTAGATCAATTGGCATAATAAAATCTATTAAGAAAACATTCTGCATCCCACTTTGGAGAGTGGCGTCTGGGGTCTTAAATGCTAGCAAGCAGCCATCTAAGATAGATCAATTGGTCTCAACCACATGGAGCAAAGGAGAATGAAGAACATCAAAGACACAAGGTAATTATGAGCCCAAGAGACAGAACCCAAAAAGAGACAGAAAGGGCCACATAAATCAGAGACTACATCAACCTGAGACCCAGAAGAACAAGATGGTACCCAGCAACAACTGATGACTGCTCTGACAGGAAACACAAGAGCAAATCCCTGATGGAATAGGAGAGCAGTTGGATGCAGACCTCAAATTCTCGTAAAAAGACCAGACTTAATGGTCTGACTGAGACTAGAAGGACCCTGGAGGTCATGGTCTCCAGACCTTCTGTTAGCCCAAGACAGGAGCCATTCCCAAAGGAAGCTCTTCAGACAGGGATTGGACTGGACTATAAGACAGAAAATGATAGTGTTGAAGAGTGAGGTTTTGGATCAAGTAGACACATGAGGCTATGTGGGCATCTCCTGTCTGGAGGCGAGATGAGAAGGCAGAGGGAGACAGAAGCTGGTGAATGGACATGGGGAATACAGGGTGGAGAGAACGGCTGTGCTGTCTCATGAGGGTGGGAGCAACTAGGAGTATATAGCAAGATGTATATAAATTTTTGTATGAGAGACAGACTTGATTTGTAAACTGTCACTTAAAGCACAATAAAAAAAGAAATTAAAAGGTATGAACTAGATCTACATTAAAGAAACAGAAAAATTTAACAAGCGTAATGTTTAGTGGAAAAAATAAGAAGCGGAAATTGATAGTAGTTTTCATATAGACTGAAAAGAGACCTACGTGTAAGGCTAAAACTCCAGATAAGATGCCAAGGGTACTACATTCTTTCTGCTTCTGTTTTTTGTTTTGTTTAAGAATCCGAATAGACTTCCTAAACTTTTGGAAAATTGTTATACTCTTTTGCCCTATACTGAGTTTCCTAAAGGGCATTTTAAAGAAACCCTGTAACAGAAATCTTTGAAGAAACAAAATCAAAGATCCTCCACCAAAACCCACAAAGAAATCTCAAATCGAATCCTTAAAAGACTTAAAGGACCATCCCGTTCATCTCTTGTCCTTATTCCTCACCCAACTTAGCCAGAGCTCTGCACTCTGCGGGGTACACATTTTTGAAGTGGCAACTTGAAGATGATGGAGACATCAGGGCTCTCACTTTTTCCACTTTCACATTCCTTGAACTCATTGTTATCATTTTGACCACCCTTTCCTTTGAGATACATTTCAGTATTAAGGATACCTGCATTTCAGTATTAATGATACCACAGAGATCATGGAGAATATATTTCCACTTCCAGATTTTAGAACAGTTTGGATATTATTTTGCCGTTTGTAGGAGGCTAAGTCCCAACGAACGTTGTGCTAATATAAGCATGATTTAAACCTCGGCTCCTCATCCAGCTCTTGGCTAAGGGTATGCATGGAAGAGATGAGTGCAGGAGGATCAGGAATCAGGCTGCTTGGGTTGAATAATCTGGCTCTACCACTCAGAGGATCACCCAGGGGCAGATTATCCAATAAGGCAAGGTAAGCACAGTGCTTGCCTTGCTTACCAGATCATCTGTAGTGACAGTTTCACGTGTGTTTGATGTGGTGAAACACATGTGAAATTGTTCACTGCAGATTAGTAAGTAAGCACAAGTAAACCTGTGCTTACCTTGATTACTGGGTCATCCGCCCCTGTCAGGCATTGTAAATTTGAAAAGTCGCTTTAATTTTGTGGGAAGGTGCTATGGAGTTGGGAGAGAGGCAGATGCCAGCCATATCTAGAAGCACAGTCTTTGATACAGTGAAAAAAAGTAAAACTGTTCACTACAGATGACCTGGTAAGCAAGGTAATAACTGTGCTTACCTTCCCTATTGGATAATCCGCCCCTGCGACCACCTGTATGCACTTGAGTAAATCACTCAGTCTGGATTTCCAGAGGTAGCGGGGGGAAGTGAACAGTCCTACACCACAAGGCTGTGGTGAGAAGAAAGCAGGTAATGAAAACGAATTGGCACTGAACTCAGCATATATGTAAAGCTAACGTTCACTGCTCTTCGCTTTGAGGAAGGCGAAGGGCGCCCTGAAGCGCGTGACTTCCCTACACTCTCGCGACGAGACGCGCTGACGTCATGTTTGCGTGCGGGCGTCCCCATCATCCCCCGGAGTCGCTGGTTGGGCTTTGCCGTTGAACGCTGTTGACTTTCTCCTCCGATTCCGAGTGCTTGGTTGGATGTCGGCGGCGCAGCCTTGCCGGGGATGCCGTTGAAACAGAGAAGCCTCGGGTGATGGCTGTGTCGCGTCTTGGGACCCCTTCCTAAAGTCCTGCCGCCCGGGGCTATGTGGTTGCTCGCGGGCCGGGGCCCGCGGTGCGGACGCGCGCTCGTGCCGTGGGCCTCCGGGGCGGCGTGTCTGGGGCTGCCATGGCTGCGTTGTCCTGCGACTCGCGGGTCCACTGCCGAGCCCTGGGCTCCGGCTAGGCTCTACGGCTCCGGGGACCGCAAGGTGACCGCCTCCGAGTCTTTTAGCAGCCGCATATTAAAATTTTAGAGGGTGCTCCATTCTAACTTGGGAATGTAAAGGGCTTCCTCGGCCTCGCTGTGAACGCAGCTTGAGATTCTGTAAAGGGAGGCGGAGCAGAAAGCGCGGGCCCCCACTCACTAGTGTGACCATGGGCAAGTCACTAACTTCGTAAATTTAAGTTGTAACGGTGATAACCAACTCACTGTTTTTGCGAGGCCCTGATCGAAGCCTTTGTATTTATTTAAATCTCCTAAAAGCCTACTGAGGAAGCTGCTAGTATAATCTCCATTGTCTTGCAATTTATTGGTCATATGATCTGGACTTCAGCTTTTTGTGACTTTTTCATCATCTTAAGTGGGATACTGATGAAGCATCGGACTGTTATTTGTGAGGATTACGTGGTGTAAGGCAGGGGGCTTTTTAGTTCAATACCTAGAATACAAAAAATGTTGGCTGTGTGTTAGCTTCTGTGGTTTAATTCACTTTACCCCACCCAAAGCAAACCCAGGTAATTTTGACTTTCTGTTCTTGTTGTTGGGCAAAGCAGGGTGTAGGCATCTCTAAAAAGTCCTTTCTGATAATTGAAGAGAGATAGTTGAGGGGAAAAAAAAAGAAGTAATTGAAAGCGCAATATGAGAAACTGGAAAAAAAAAAAAAAGACCTTATGTATAATTAAGCACCGTTGGCCTTTTGTAAAATGCCTGTGGAATTTAAAATGAATTTATATTGCAATTCAAAGTTCCCCTAAAAAATGATGCAGTCCTTTTATACCCTTTGACTTGAACTGGGGGGGGGGGGGGGGGGTGTGGTCCACCAGGTCAACAAATCAAAATTCATCTTTTAGCAGAATTTCTTTCAGATATAGATGCACTTTATTGGCTTCCCTGTATTGGAGAACTTTAAAAAAGGAAATTTAAAGCTCATGTGAATTTTCTACTTCATAATCTCATGGGTTTTGCCCATTATGATTGTTATTGTTATTTGGTGCCATCAGGTTGGTTCCGACTCATAGTGACCCTGTGTACAACAGAAGGAAATGCTGCCTGATCCTCCCATTCTCTTGATCATTGTTGTGCTTGAGCTCATTGTCCCAGCCATTGTGTCAGTCTGTCTCATTGAAGGTCTTCCTTTTTTTCAGTGACCTTCTACCTTACCAAGCATGGTGTCCTTCTCCAGGGACTTGTCCCTCCTGATAATATGTGCAAAGCAGGTGAGACAATGTCTCTCCATTCTCACTTCTAATGAGCATGCTGGCTGTACTTCTTCAAAGACAGATTTGTTTATTGTTTTGGTAGTTTGTGGTATAGTCAATATTCTTCACAAGTACCATAATTCAGAGGTTTCAATTCTTCTGCCTGGTCTTCCTTGTTCATTGTTCAGCTTTCTCATGCATATGAGGCAACTGAAAACACCATGGGTTGGGTCAGGCACACCAAAGTCCTTAAAGTTACATCTTTGCTTTTCAACCCTTTGAAGAGACATTTTTGCAACAAAATTGCCCAATGTGTTGTTCGATTTCTTCACTGCGGCCTCTATGGGCATTGATTGGGGATCCAAGCAAAATGAAATCCTTGACAACTTCAGTCTTTTCTCCATTTATCATGATGTTGCTTATTGGCCAGTTGTGAGGATTTTTGTTTTCTTTATGTTGAGGTGTAATCCATACTGAAGGCTGTGGCTTTTGACCTTCATCAGTAAGTGTTTCAAGTCCTTTCTCTTCCAGCAGGCAAGGTTGTGCCATCTGCATACAAGTTGTTAATGAGCCTTCCTCCAATCCTGATGCCCCATTCTTCTTTATATAGTCCAGGTTCTCGTATTATTTGCTCATTATACAGATTGAATAAGTATGGTGAAAGAATACAACCCTGACTCACACCTTTTCTGACATTAAACCATGCAGTATCCTCTTTTTCTGTTCAAATGACTGCCTCTTCGTCTGTGTACAGGTTCCTCGTAAGCACAATTAAGTGTCATGGAATTCCCACTCTTTGCATTGTTATCCAAAATTTGTCATGATCCACACAGCCAAATGCCTTCACGTAGTCAGTAAAACACAGGTAAACATCTTTCTGGTATTCTGTACTTGCAGCCAAGATCCATCTGACGTTGGCAATGGTATTCCTTCTTCCACATCCTCTTCTGAATCCAGCTTAAATGGTAGTTCCCTGGTGATGTACTGCTGCAACTGCTTTAGAATGATCTTCAGCAAGATTTTACTTGTGTGTGATATTAATGATATTGTTCGATAATTTCTACATTTTGGTGGATCCCTTTTCTTTGGAATGGGCACAAATACGGATCTCTTCCAGTGGGTGGCTGTCTTCCAAATTTCTTGGCAGAGAGGAGCAAGCACTTCCAGCACTGCATCTGTTTGTTGAAACATCTCGGTATTTTGTCGATTCCTGGAGCCTTGTATTTCACCAGTGCCTTCAGTGCAGCTTGGACCTCTTCCTTCAGTATCATCGGTTCTTGATCATATGTTACATCTTGAAATGGTTGAATGTCACCCAATTCTTTTTGGTACAGTGACTCTGTATTCCTTCCGTCTTCTTTTGATTATGATTGGGAGAAATAAAATGTTCAGAATACAAAAACTGCACATTTTACCTGAATACCGGTTTTCAATAAACCAAAACCAAAAACCAAACCCAGTGCTGTCGAGTTGATGCCAACTCATAGTTACCCTACAGGACAGAGTAGAAGTGCCCCATAGAGTTTCCAAGGAGCATCTGGTGGATTCGAACTGCTGACCCTTTGGTTAGCAGCCATAGCACTTAACCACTATGCCACCAGGGTTTTTGTTGGTGATAAATGTCAGTAAAGTACTAAAAAAAAAAGATGTGTGCACTAAAAACCAGGAATGTTCATTTAAAAAATATTCAAAGGTTTTAAGTAATAAGGAGAAGAAAAAAAAACTTTGCTGAGGTGATCTTTTTTCACTTCCCAGAGAAGTTGCAAAGTAACAAAATTATATCTAAATTAAACCTTTGAAGACTCAATTAGAAGCACAAATTTTTAAATAGGTCTGATTCTGGTAACTAAATGTGTGATGGGGTCAGAGACTTTCCTTTCGTTCAGCTTTTTTGTAGCTCCTTTGACTCAAGAGGTTTTGTTGGACCAAGGCACGTTGAGGCTCTTCAGGAGTTCCAGGTGTCTTGTGTTCTCTGTTCATGAAAATACGTTCAGTTCCTGATGGGCCCTGTTGTGTTGTGCCATCAAGTAGATTCTGACTCATTACTAGAAAACCGAACCCATTGCCGTGGTGTTGATTCTGATTCCTAGTGACCTTGCACGGTAGAGTAGAACTGCCCCATAGGGTTTCCAAGGCTGTAGATCTTTACAGAAGCTGACTGCCATATCTTTCTCCACAGAAATGCTGGTGGGTTCAAACCACCGACCTTTTAGTTAGCCAAGTGCTTAAGCACTGTACCAGCAAGGTTCCTTTTCTGACTCAGCTTCCCAATACAATAGAGTAGAACTGCACTATATGGTTTCCTTGGCCCAACTGTAGGCAAACAAAGGATTTTATTTAGCGGTATGGTTGCCTTTGACTGAAAGAGATGTATTTGATGAGTTCTAGCCTAATATGTCCCTGTAATTTGAGCTTAGCCATACATCTCTTTATTTTCAGTGAAACAGTATAAATGCTAGAAATGAAATTGTTCAAAAAGGACTAAAAGGATATTCTTTGAGTTTGTATACTCATTTTGTATTATACAAAATTTATACTCATAAATGTAATATTACACTCCCCTTTCTAGGAAAAAATTGACATGTCTAGATTTCCTGCTGAAAATATTAGAAATTTCAGTGTCATTGCACATGTGGATCATGGCAAAAGTACGTTAGCTGACAGGCTTCTGGAACTAACAGGTATCTTCACTTTGTATTATATCCTTAATGGCAATGAGGAATTTGTAATTACTTTTACTATGCTTTTTTAAATTTTGGCTTTAATTTTTATATGCAGTATTGTCAATTTTTTAAGCCTGTAGAAATTACAAGTGTTTCTGTTTATAGGGACAATCGATAAAACAAAGAATAATAAGCAAGTTCTTGATAAATTGCAAGTGGAACGAGAAAGAGGAATCACTGTAAAAGCACAGACCGCATCTCTCTTTTACAATTGTGAAGGAAAGCAGTATCTTTTAAATCTCATTGATACACCTGTGAGTTTAATACTTATTTTGTATGTATATTAAAGTCAGCTTTGTACTTTATTTTTTGTACGTATTTCATTTTTTACTTAATATTATACACTTACCTTTGCTTTTATCTCAGTGTTCTTATGTTAATGTGAATTGTTTCACAAGTGTTGGCTAAAAAGAACATATTTAACAATTTTTGCCAAGTGGAGTCAACAAATTGGCCATAATGCCCCTCCCTAAAAGAAAAATTACAGCTAATATTCAGAGTTACCAGTGTTTTTTTTTCCACCCCACCTCAGGGCCATGTTGACTTTAGCTATGAAGTATCCAGGTCCCTCTCTGCTTGCCAGGGCGTTTTACTTGTGGTTGATGCAAACGAGGTAGGTAGTCTTCATTTTATGCGATATGACATGCTAGCTGATGATTTTAAGAGGTTTTCCTTAGACTGTGTTTTAGAAATATAGTTTTCTTTTGAAAAAAAAAAATAGATTTATTGTATGACTTAGCCAATATTGTATGCTTTGGTCCTGTTAATTTGAAATTATACTAAAGCATTGTATAAAACTGACTAGTTCGTCGTTTAAAGCGTGGATTCTCACAAAATTTGTGAGATTTTTAAAGCTGAACAGTGGAATTGTTCAAGAGATTGAAATATTTTTTGTTGAAGTATGTCATATTCATAAATACATCCTACCAAAAAAACAATTTTAACAATTTTTAATCCTTGATTGCCTTATCGATTTTTAACAGAACTTGAAAATGATCTTTAGTTTTGAAATGATTTTGGGCTATTTTAAGGTCATAATTTGGGAGTTATTAGGTTTAAAGAAACATGTTGACAGCATTACTAAATTTGGGGGGTATTAATGTCAGCCATAAAAATATATGATTAAACTGTTTAAAGTAAATTTTTGGCATACTTCAATTTCTCACAAACTCTTCCTTTAAACCCAAAGATTTTTTTTTTCTTTTATTTTTTACCTGTGTTAAGCTTTCCCTGATCCTGTCGGGAATGCCAGTCTCTACCTTATGAAGATAGTACTGGGCTTTATAAATGGCACTGGGTGGTACAAACAGTTTGCGCTTGACTGTTAACCTAAAGGTTGGCTGTTCGAACCCACCCTGTGGTACCACATAAGAAAGTCCCGGTGATCTGCTTTATTAAAGATTACAGCCAGGAAAACCCTGTGGAGCAGTTAAGCTCTTCAGCACAAGGGGTTGCCATGAGTAGGAACTGACTGAACAGCAACAGGACTAGATTTTGATGGGGGAGCAGTAGGGGTGGGAAGACTCATAAACTGTGTCCTCTAGTAGGCTTTGAAGTCCTGAGGGATCGTGTTTCCTGTTTGTGTCTTCAGTGCCTACCACAGTGCCTGGCGTAGAGGAAAAAAAAAAACCAAAAACCCATGGCCCTCAAGTCGATTCTGACTCATAACGACCCTATAGGACAGAGTAGAACTGCCCCATAGGGTTTCCAAGGAGCGGCTGGTGGATTCAAACTGCCAGTTTGATTAGTAGCCTGAACTCTTAACCACCATGCCACCAGGACTCTAGCACAGAGAAGACCCTCCAGTGAGTGCTTCCTGAACTGAAAGAATTATCACAGGGCATAATCCAGATACATGGAAGTATGAGTACCATAGTTTGTCCTCTACCTCTGCACGAGGCTACTATATCAAGTGTAGTAGAATGTCTGTGGTCCACACTGATTGCTGTGATTACTGCTTTACCATCAGCTGACTTTGTTTTGGCCCCAAGAGATAAACTGGGGAGAGAAGTAGGAAGGGCATATATATGGCATTCCATTGAATTTTATTATTAAAGTGGCACAAAACTTCAGTTTTGATAAAATATATGGAATGGTCTTGAATGGTTTTGTGACAGAAGGTTAGAATGGTCATCTTGGTATCTTGTGTTTTGATATTTTCAGGGTATTCAAGCCCAAACTGTAGCAAACTTCTTTCTTGCCTTTGAAGCACAACTATCAGTAATTCCAGTTATAAACAAGGTAATTATGAGACAACAAATGCTATTTGTTATTTCACTTTTTAAAAGTATATTTAGTATTTGAATATCATGTGCACTATTTTTCTTATATGCAGGATCTCCAGATATTTATCAAATACAATGGTGGGATTTATTTTTTTGACTTACATGTGATAGAATTGCAATTCAAACCCCTGTAGCTTTGCACGTAGTCTCCCTGCACTACATGAAGTGATGGAGGACGATTTCCATAGTAACAGGATACAGGACAGAGAAAATATGCCTGTTACACTAAACTATACACAAAGAAAGAGAAGAAGCTTATGATCTAGGAGCAAACAATACAGCGCAATGCGTGAAACCTAACAGTTAACTGCTAAACTGAGAGCTGTTGATAAACCTCTACTTCTATGTTTTAAAATTAATAAATTAAGAATCTTTATGTAAAAATATGTTCCACTAAATAATACTTCTTGATTTTAGAGCTAAATTTAAAAGAAGCAAGGCTGCTTATAGTAAGACAGGTTATTATCACACTTAATGGTATAATGCTGATGTATGTCTGACTTATAAAATCACTCCACATGGTGCTAATTGAAAAATTGTTATTGAACTCTTCTTCCACCTTGAATAATCAGACATGCTCTGCTATTTGACCTTTCTTCAGTGGTCATATTTGTTAAATTAGGTTGCTTGTATCTAGGTTATTTTAATATTTTTGAAAAAAATCATAGGTCAGTTAGATTAAAGCAGACAAACTTTTAGCTATCTTCAAACACTGTTAATACATAAAACATTTTATTAAGATATAATGGATTTTTTTTTTTTTTTTAAGATAGATTTGAAGAATGCTGATCCTGAAAGGGTCGAAAAACAAATTGAAAAGGCCTTTGATATTCCAAGTGATGAATGTATTAAGGTAAATACCGTTTTTTGTAGACTATTGGTTATACTTTTAAAAATCTCAGGTACTTGGCCTAAGTGAAATTTCATAGTATTTGATAGCCTGGTATTGTGTACTATTTTTATAGCTTAATGTCACTGCTATTTCATTTGAGCCTTTTCAAAAACCTTTATTACATTGTCAAGACAGATAGGAATTATACGGTACCAGTTTTAGGAAACAGTAGATTTTGTTTATATCAAAGTTAATACCATTTTAAATTCGAATTTATTTTTAACCTTTCCAATGATAGTTTGAGTGTTAAATAGTCACAGCCAAACTGTGCTGTGCTGCATGCTAGTGAGTAAGTATGTGGGTGCAACAATGTAACATTTAGCTTCCACTCTCAATCTCATTTGGTTTTTGAAAACACAAGTTTTAGGTGGTGAAGTGTATTTGTTTAACCTTACACGATGGATTATTACAAACAACTTAGTAATAACTGATGCAAGCACATTTTTCCCTTGGATACATAGAATTTAAACGGTTTATTATGAAGAGGAACATTTTAAGGCGGTCATTGGAATTATGGTTTCATAACTTAGAGTATATTATATTAAAGTATACTTTTGATTTTAGTAAACCTGTACAAAATTTATTCAGATGTTTATTTGGTATATTGCCAGCCAGAGGCACAGCAGTCAACAAGACAGACAAGACCCCTGCCTCCTGATGTCTATATCTATATTGTACTTGGAGAGTCAGTTAATAAGTAAAGAGTAAGCATAGTGATTATTGAATAGGACAGATGTCACAGAAATTCATTCAGCACACGGTATTGTTCTAGATGGAATACCATAGTTAACAAGTGGAACCTCCCTGCCACCTCCCAACCCCTATCCCCCCAGAGAGATGCTATAATGCAGAGTAACTTAGGGAAGATTTCTCTGATGAGGGAGCATTTGAACTGACACCTGAAGAAGTTAAGATAAAGCATTCTAGGAAGAGGGAGAAAAAGTGCAAAGATTCTAAATTAGGAAAAGATTTGACACGTTTAATGAACAGAAAAGCAAGTTAGATAAGATGGCTTTGTACGGTAGGCAGATAGCAAGTCATGCTGGGACTCTTACTGTGATAAAGAGTTGGAAAATTATTCTAAGATAATGAAAAAATTTTAAAGCAAGATGGGGACATAAGCTGATCATTCAGGCTGCCTTATAGAGAATGGATTAGAGCAGGACAAGAAGAGATACAGGGAGACCAGCTAGAAGTAATAGCCCAGGTGAGAAATGATCTTATCTAAGTCTGTGGTGGAGAAGTGGACCAATATGGTGTATATTTTGTAGGTACAGTAGATTTTCAGATAGGTTACGTGTAAAGAAGACAGGGGAGAATGAAGGTTGACTTGGAGGCTTTGAGTTTGAGCAACTGGTTCAGTGGTGTTATCACTTATTAATATGGAGAGATCTAGGGAGAAACAGATATGGAGGGTAAACAAGAGCTTTCTTTTGGACATAGTGAATTTGAAATGTCTATTAGACATCCAAGTGGAGATACTGTATAAATATACAAATCTGGCATTCATGAAGAGTCTGGTTTAGAGATACATATTTAGGATTCATCAGCATATAATATGGTACCTGTGTTTAAAATCATGGAAATGGATGTGATTTCCTAGGGAGCAAATGTACGTACAAAAGTGCTCCTAGAACTTAGACCAAATTATTGTCAACGTTTAGAGTGTTAGGAGTAAAAACTTGCTAAGGGTTGGAGAGAGTATATGATCCAAAACAGAAGTGTGGGAGGATTGACTTTTCAGAGAAGTGGGAATACTCTATAATGAGAGAAGGCCAGGCTGTAGGTACAGATGTAGAGTTGTTTCTGTATTTAGACGAGGGACTTTTTGATGTTTTCTGTTTCCTTAATGAAATAAGAGGTGAAGTTATTAGCTGGGAGTGAATTGGCCAGAGTGGAAAATGTGTGGGTTGATAAGGAAGGTGGTGTCAAATAATCCTCTTACAGAGTGGTATTGTGAATTTACTGGAGGACATGTGCTGAGACTGCTAGGAGGTGCTAGGTGCCTGTAGAGATCTGTGGTCATAAATTCGTGATAAACCATCCAGGGCAGTATGCACCTCACTTTATTGCATTTTGTTTTATTGAACTTCTCAGATATTGGGTTTTTTATACATTGCAGGTATGTGGCAACCCTGTGTTGAGCAAGACGGTGAACTTAATAAATGTGTGTGTTCTGACTGCTCCACTGACTGGCCATTTCCCTGTCTCTTTCCCTCTCCTCTGGCCTCCCTACTCCCTGAGACAGGACAATATTGAAATTATGCCAATTAGTAACCCTACAATGGCCTCTGAGTGTTCAAGTGAAAGGAGAAGTCTCATATCTTTCACTTTAAATCAAAAGCTAGAAATGATTAAGCTTAGCGAGAGAGGCATGTCAAAAGCTGAGATAGGCTGAAAGCTAAACCTCTTGAGCCAAGTTGTGAATGCAAAGGTAAAGCTTTTGAAGGAAATTAAAAGTGCTACTCCAGTGCAGTGAACACATGAATGATAAGAAAGTGGAACGGCCTTACTGCTGATAGGGAGAAAAGCTTTAGTGGTCTGGATAGAAAATCAAACCAGCCACAAAACTCCCTTAAGCCAAAGCCTAATCCAGAGCAAGGCCCTGACTCTCTTCAAGTCTGTGAAGGCTGCGAGAGGTAAGGAAGCTGCAGAAGAAAAGTTTGAAGCTAGAAGAGGTTGGTTGATGAGGTTGAAGGAAAGACACTATCTCCATAACATAAAAGTGCAAGGTGGAGAAGCAAGTGGGGATGGAGAAGCTGCAGCAAGTTATTTAGAAGATCAAGCCAAGGTAATTGATGAAGGTGGCTGCGCTAAACAACAGATTTTCAGTGTAGATGAAACAGCCTTATATTGGAAGAAGATGCCATCTGGGACTTCATAGCTAGAGAGGAGAAGACAATCAGTGCTTGATTTCAAAGCTTCAAAGGACAGGCCGACTCTCATTAGGGGCTAATGCAACTGGTGACTTTAAGTTGAAGCCAGTGCTCATTTACCATTCTGAAAATCCTAGGGCCCTTAAGAATTATACTAATCTACTCTGCCTGTGCTCTATAAATGGAAGAACAAAGCCTGGATGACAGTGCATTTGTTTACAACATGGTTTACTGAATAAGCTTGCTGTTGAGACCATATATATATATATATGGTCGTATGAGTCGGAATCGGCTCAACAGCAACAGGTTTGGTTTGTTTGGTGATTGAGACCTATTGCTCAGAAAAAAAGATTCCTTTCAAAATATTGCTGCTTATTGATACTGCCCCTGGCCACCCAAGAGCGCTGATGGAGACGTCCCAGATTAATGTTTTCATACCTGCAGCCCATGGATCAAGGAGTAGTTTCGAATTTCAAGTCTTATTATTTAAGAAAATACATTTCTTAAGGCTATAGTGCAGTGGTTAAGAGCTTGGCTGCTAACCAAAAGGTTGGCAGTTTGAATCCACTGGCTGGTCTTTGGAAATCCAATGGGGCAGTTGTACTCTGTCCTGTAGGGTCCCAATGAGTTGGGATTGACTCAATGGCAATTTTTTTTTTTTTTTTAATAGCTGCCATAGATAATGATTCCAGCTTTGAATCTGGGCAAAGTCAATTGCAAACCTTCTGGAAAGGATTCACCATTCTAGATGCCATTAAGAACATTCATGATTCATGGGAGGACGTCAAAATATCAACATTAACAGGAGTTTGGAAGAAGTTGATTCCAACCTTCATGGATGACTTTGAGGGGTTCAAGACTTCAGTGCAGGAAGTAACTGCATATATGGTAGAAATAGCAAGAGAACTAGAATTAAAAGTAGAGTCTGAAGATGTGACTGAATTGCTGTAATCTCATTATAAAACTTAACAGATGAGGAGTTGTTTCTTATGGATGAGCAAAGAAAGTAGTTTCTTGAGATGGAATCTACTCCTGGTGAAGATGCTGTGAACATTGTTGTAATGACAATAAAGGATTTAGAATATTACATAAACTTAGTTGATGAAGCAGCAGCAGGATTCGAGAGGATTGACTTCAGTTTTGAAAGAAGTTCTTACTGTGGATAAAATGTTATCAAACAGCATCACGTGCTATAGAGAAATCTTTCGTGAAAAGAGAAGTCAACTGATGTCGCAAACTTCATTGTTTTATTTTAAGAAATTGCCACAGCCACTCAAATCTTCAGCAACTACCGCCCTGATCAGTTCAGCAGCCATCAACATTGAGGTAAGACCCTTTGCCAGCAAAAAGATTACAACTTGTCGAAGGCTCAGATGATGGTTATCATTGTATAGAAATAAAGTACATTTTTTTTTAAGACATAATGCTATTGTATACTTAATAAAAAAAAAAAAAAAATAGACCACTTGAAAAGCCTGTTGTGGTTGAGTCGATTTCTACTCATAGTGATCCTACAGACTACAGTGTAGTGTAATAAACATATACATGCACTGGGAAACCAAAAAATTTATGCCTCACTTTACTGCAATATTGGCTTTATTGTGGCGGTCCGGAACCAAACCCACAATATCTCCAAGGTATGCCTGTATTTGATTTTCCCCAGTAATGTTCAGCTGCTCTCTATATAGACATAGAAAATGCATATGATTAGATGCAGTCAAGGTTAGGGTTTTGTTAGCTGCTTATGACAGGGAGAGAATAGAAGGTGGTTCAGCAGAGTGATACTAAATAAATAGTCTCATTTGAGAAGGATGGGAAGGGAGTGGGGTGGGGGGCTAATATATAAAGAAAAAAGTAGTACGTTGATGAGTTAGAAGTTGTGATCTTAAAAGACTATTTATTACAAAGAAGGTGCTAGCTAGAGTTGAAAGCAGCACTCAGTAGGGGGTGATCTTGCTCCCCAAGGAATAATTGGCAATGTCTGGAGACAATTTTGGTTGTCGCTACTGGAAAGGGATATGCTATGGGCATCCTGTGTAGAGGCCATGGATGATGCTAAGCCCCACAACAAAGAACCATCCAGTTCAAAATGTCCACAGTGCTAAAGTCAAGAAACCCTGGCCTAGACAAGTGAGCTTCAGTAGTAAGAGGTGGTATTCATTGGATGGATTTTGAAATCAAGATTTCAGAGACAGTCCCTTTATCGGTGGTGACAGAGATCGGGCATGCGTATGTGGTTTGAGTCTTTTGGCTTGTGTTTTTGGTGTGAGAACAATGAAATAGTAGGACTAAGCCTTACAGTTGCATGTATGCCGTCCACACACACAGAATATATATTTACATGTTAAATGTTATATATATAAAATATATATTTTTAGATACATATATATGAGAGTTAGTTAAATTACTTGGTTTTTCAGATGAAATTGAAGCTGCAAGTAATATATGTGTTGGTCAAAGTCATATATTCCATGCAGACTTATATTTATTACCCAGATTTTTTTTTTTTTAACTTAGTCCGTTGCTCTTTTAATTCCATAAACAGAATGTTCTTATAATTTAATCTTAGAACCATAGAGCTACCTAACTATAATGGAAGGTCATTTGTCAATATGCTATGTTTTTCCTCCTTTTGCTATGTTCTTCAGATAAATTGATAACTCTTAGAATTCTTTTTTCCTTCTAATAATAGATCACAGTCATTAGAATGGAAAAATATAGTCTTAATTTTAAATGCTTATTTTGTCGTATGTATATTTTTAGATTTCTGCTAAACTTGGAACAAATGTTGAAAGTGTTCTTCAGGCAGTCATTGAAAGAATACCCCCGTAAGTATTTTGCTATTTTTGTACTGTTCACTTACATTTAGCAGTCCAAGGACCATCAGTGTGATCTGTTATTTTAGTGGATATGACAAATGTACTCTTGCAGTCAGTGATAATAAACTTCTGATTTATATTTAGTAATATGTAGATGGCAAATACGGTACAGTAAAATAAAAGAAAAAGCAAGTATGAAAGGGATATCGTCCTAACAATCATTATAATAGACTTCAGGACGTTGGCAGTTATTGTTCTTTGCTTTAAAACTGAACAGAGATATCCTGTCAGTTTTATAAGTAATTTAAAAACAATCATTTCTTTTAAACTGAAGATTGGTTTAAATCTAATGTAAAAACAGGCAGTATGCTTATTTTATAGAAAGGTCCTTTTATTTTGGCTGTTTGGAAATAGTCGTTCTTATGGTTGAATAAATACTAGTACTAGAATACATTAAACATATTTGAGTTGAAAATAGGCATTTTAAGATTTTAATTTAGTATGTGTGCATTTGTTTTTGACTTACTCTTTATAGTCCTCAAGGACATTGCAAAAATCCCCTGAGAGCTTTGGTATTTGACTCCACCTTTGACCAGTATAGGGGTGTGATAGCCAATATAGCATTATTTGACGGAGTGGTTTCCAAAGGAGATAAAATTGTGTCTGCACATACTCAAAAGATCTATGAAGTTAACGAAGTAGGAATTCTGAATCCTAATGAGCAGCCAACTGATAAATTGTAAGTAATCTCTATTAGTAATTAGAATAAATTTGTATGTTTCTATTCTCTGCCACTTTTCAACTTGGTATATGCATAGAATGATCCCAATTTGGTAACTTAAGGAGCCCTGGTGGCGCAGTGGTTAAGAGTGATCCCAACTTGGTAATGGGTGGCACAGTGGTTAAGAGCTCGGCTGCTAACCAAAAGGTCAGCAGTTTGAATCCACCAGCCACTCCTTGAAAACCCTATGGGGCAGTTCTACTCTGTCCTATGGGGTCGCTATGAGTTGGAATTGACTTGAAGGCATGGGTTTGGTTTTTTGTTTTTTGTTTTTAATACAATGAATGCTCTGCCAAAAGGAATCTCGTAGGTGAAGGATAGTAGAAACTTCTATAAATTTAAAAAATAATTGATATATTTTTATTCCTAATGACTAGTCATAGCTAGACATTTGATTTTTTATAACTACATTTTTTAGCATAAAGGTAGTATAGAAAGAGTACCAGGGTGGCACAGATAGTTAAGCACTTGACTACTAGCCGAAAGGTTGGCAGTTCAAACCCGCCCAGAGGCACCTTGGAAGACAAGCCTGGTGATCTGCTTCCAAAAGGTGACAGCCTTGAAAAGCCTGTGGAGCAGTTCTATTCTGCACACATGTGGTCGTCAGGGGTCAGAATTAATTCAATGGCAACTAACAACGACAACTATATTTTGCAACATAAAGATAGTGTAGAAAGTGATAACTTTAGTGTGGAATTCATGGTAAAACCTTGATTAACTAGAACTCGTGGGGAGTGGGGTTAGCAAGGCAGTGTGCATTAAAATATTTTTTTTCTTACTGAGTCGGAATTGACTCAATGGCAACAGGTTTGGCTTTTTTTTTTTACTCAATGTCAGGAGCCCTGGTGGCACAGTGGTTAAGAGATTGGCTGCTAACCCAAAAAGTTGGCGGTTCGAATCCACCAGCTGTTCCTTGGAAACCCTATAGGGCAGTTGTACTGTCTCTTATGGGGTCACTGTGAGTGGGAATCAACTTGACGGTCAACAGGTTTGGGTTTTTTTGGATTTTCCTCTATCTCAGGTACTAATTAGATAGATGACCTTGGGCACATTGTCTTTGATTCCTCTGTAAAAATTGGGGGACTTGAACCACATGATTATATAGGTCACATCTGAGAGTTTTCTGCTGTATGTCTACAACCAGCACTGTTTTGCTGATTACGTTTTTTATTTGATTGAGTCAGAACATCTTTTTATTTTACTCCAATATGTCTGAAATCTATATTCTGCCATACATATATTGAGTATCACCAAACCTTTGGTTAAGGTTTCTATACCTCATTCTAAATGTAAATGAGTTTTTTAAGATGTAGAATTCAAAAGTGTAGGGAATCAGTTGAATTTGTTCTGAGACAAGATATGTTCAGGAATTTGCTTTTTAAAAAAACAAAGCTAAAACTCTGAAATCTTGAAAGTTGCTCTTTTCCTACAAGAACAACATCAAATAGATGTCAGATCTGTTGAGAGTTCACAGTTTTCTGCCTGGTCAAAAATATATCTTCTTTTTTTCTTAAAGCACATTTGTAACACAATTGATTAACAAGGTAGACATTATAAAAACTGTTTTGTGCTTCCGCACATACCAGTCTTACTGTGTTTACATTTCAGAATCTGATGTTTCATTTGCAAGTGGGTTCAGAGTAATGAAGAAGGCCTTAAGCTTGTTCTGGTGCAGAAATCCTTGGTCAATGGACTATAGGGATGGTGTAGTTTATGGCTGATAATTCTTAGAGGTTGAGAACTGATACGTAGCACTTATTTTCAGTTTGACCAAGTTTTGTTTGGAAAGTGTGTGGTAGTTTTCTGGGAAGGTGGAACTAATTATGGTTATGAACTTGAAATATAAAGATCAGTAAATATTTCCATATAATAATTTTATTTAGATATGCAGGACAGGTGGGCTATCTGATTGCTGGGATGAAAGATGTCACTGAAGCGCAAATAGGAGATACATTATATCTACATAAGCAACCAGTGGAGCCCTTGCCTGGGTTTAAATCAGCGAAACCAATGGTATTTGCAGGTGAGGAGCTCACAACTTTGAAGGATGAAGGCTAAAATATTTTAAAAATAAAAGCCTGTGCAATGAAACAAAAATTACTGATTAAGTAACTGCTAATTTTTTTTTTAATGCCAGGATAATGTAGTTTTTTTTAGTTGATTTTTGTGTGTTATTTACATATCAGTTTATAATTTCATATGTAATGATGAAACTTTATATGGAGATTATTTCCTAAATTCTTAGAACTTCTTAAGAAACAGACTTGGAATTCAGAACAGCATCGTAATATGAATTTCCTTTTTGTTTCTCTAGGGCATTAGTCCAGTTTATACTTGAAACCTTTTTCTCGTTAGGAAGTTTTTATTACTAATTCTCAGTAGACACTGCTGAATGCCTTATACTGTGTTATAGTCGTATACATGTGACAGAATAGTGTTGCCTCATGTATGCATCATTCAGAACCTTTTATTACTGAGTGGTATTACAGACTTTTGGAATATGAAGACTTGATTGAAGGTCGTCATCAACTTACTCTGTACTGAGTATCCCTCCCTTATTTTCCTCCTTGTAAAATCTCACACTGGGAATTAAGAACTTTGTTTATCCCCACGTTTAGCAAAGATAGCCATTTGGGTTTTGGAGGACTTGAGAGATGTGGGCTTCAGAGGTGTTAGATGCAAGAGAATCTGATGAATCAGTAGTAACTCCTATAATTTCTGACAGTGTCTTTAATTTTAATAGATAAACTGTCTGCCTTAGAGATTAAAGAGTTTAGTGTAGTTTTCATTTCTATTACTGTTTTTAGATACTAATAGAGTTTCTTTGTGGTTGTAGATTGGCTTGCACTTTTGTTTTTTTAAATGAACACGATGTATTTTCTTTATAGGCCTAAGTCCCATGATTGTTTAGATCTTGCAATTTCCCTATATTTTTGTAAATGCGTAAAAATATCATTTGGAGTGTTAATCCAGTTGTAAATTCATTAAAGGCTCATGACTTGGAAGATACTTTGAAACCAAAACAATATTCAGATTTTTTAGCAAACCATTATTTTGTCAATGAAATAACAGGAAAAATTTAAAAACTACATGATTAATATTGAACTTGGCAGCACTGCGTATTAGATTAGGGCTGTAAACAACTTATCACGTTGTAATTAGAATTCATTGTGTCCCCAGGAATGTACCCTATAGACCAGTCTGAATATAATAACCTGAAGAGTGCTATAGAAAAACTGACTTTAAATGACTCCAGTGTAACAGTTTATCGGGATAGTAGCCTTGCTTTAGGCGCTGGCTGGAGGTAAGATTCATTCACATTGTAGAGTCCCATTTTTATAGTAAAGTTTAAATGGTGCATTGCTCTTGAACATTTCTAAAGATAAGTTCATATTAGTGTAAAAATGAACTAAAACAATTCATCTGCCTGTTTCATACCATGGATTGACATCTATAGGTAAGTTTTATAGTGATTTCGAATAGAATCCTAATGGAAGATTTGAATCTTATTTAATAAAATTATGCTAGCATTTAATTATGATGTGACTTGCTTGAATGCCTCTTTTGATATCACTCTTCCCTCATAAGTAACAGTGTCTTTATCAAAGAAAATAGAGCCCATGGGACATACACATTCTGGAGTTTGGCTTTTTCCCCCCAGGTTGGGATTTCTTGGACTCTTGCATATGGAAGTTTTCAACCAGCGACTAGAACAAGAATATAATGCTTCTGTTATTTTGACAACCCCCACTGTTCCATATAAAGCTGTTCTTTCATCAGCAAAATTGATAAAGGTAATATATTTAGTACTATTGTGAAAACTGTAGAACCGTGTGTGTGTATGTGTGTGTATGCATATGTGTATGCAGAATGCAGCAGAAAAATTTTAGTATCCAATTAGCTAACTTGCTATTAAAACTAATTAGATATTTACTTTAGATTGGTTTTAACAAAAATTACCTTATAGATAATAATGGAGGAACTATTTGAAAACTGTGGTATTTTTACACAAATATATACCTTCTGTGTTGGTTTGCTGGTTGCAGCCCCCCCCACCACCCCCCCAGGTATTTTTGTGAGCACACTTTGCTAATTTTTTTTTTTTTTTTTTACAAAACCGAGGAAGAGGATTGGCATGGCAGTGCTTGTGAGGGTGCCTCATGGGGGGAGGGCACGACTGGCAAACAGACACAGAAGGTGCGCATTATTTGTGTACAAATGCGGTAATTTCTGCAATATTTTTCCTAACCTGATAATAATCATCAGACTGTCAACACTAGTCTGTTACTAGTGTAACTAGTGAATAAAAACTAGAACTAGTGATGACAAATACTGTTCTAAATCCAGATCAAGGATGAAAAATATCACTTAGGTCATAGGTAATTTATAAGAAGTGATACAATCTTACATGGCAGTGGGAAATTTTTAGATTTGACGTTAAAGAATTGAATTCTATCTAAGTGGCAATCTGTTCATTTTGAACAAATACAAACTTTAACACATGTAAATATTTTCCAACAAAATCAAGAGTTAATTTTAGTAATTGTAGTTACAGTAAGAACTGTAATTGTAATGTCTTATGAAGAGCAGATTAAAACATATTCTTCTGTCATACTTTTCCTAAACAGTACATGAAATGTATTGAGTAAATATCAATAACCAGAGTATATTATTTTGAAGCAGCTGTTGTTAATGTTAAATGATTATAATAGGAATTTTTTTTTTTAACTTAAAACATGTTAAGATAATATAGGCAATCCCCGGGTTACAAACACGATCCATTCCTAAGTGTCTTTAAGTCGGATTTGTAGGTAAGTCAGAACAGGTACATACGGTTCTTAATTAGTGTCAGTAAAATGTTTGTCTTAGTATATATTTTACGTTATGATGCATATAAGACATTTAAGAAACACCTCCAAACTGTGCAGTGTTTTCATGAACGTCAAAGTAGTATGTGCATTTGTTACCATGAACCGTTGTATTTAACTCTAACGTAACAGGCTTTATGGCCGTCCTTAAGTACGAGTAGTCTGTAAGTTGGACGTTCATAACCCAGGGACTGCTTATATTGTAATTTTTAGGAATTCTTTTATATTTTTATTGATTCCAACAAATTGAGTAACAAGATAAATTCCAACATATGCTATAAATTAAAAGTAAACTTTTATGAAATGTGATAATGATTATATTAAGATTTCTTTTTAAGTGTTGATTTTTTTCTAATTTTTAGGAATATAGAGAAAAAGAAATTACAATCATCAACCCTGCACAATTCCCTGAGAAATCAAAAGTAACAGAATATTTGGAGCCAGTTGTTTTGGGCACTGTTATCACACCAGATGAATACACTGGAAAAATTATGATGCTTTGCCAGGTATAAATGTAATCCAGTTTACTACAAAAGTAGCTTTTAGTCCTCTGAAATAGTTGTTCTCAGCCCAGAGTTTGAAAAAAATTTTCCTCTGCTGAGCACATTGAACTTAATATTTATAAATATATCTATATCTGCACACACACACACAAATTGTTGTAAATAAGAAAATGTAGTATTTTTTATTATCTTGTATTAATGCACTGAACTGATATTTTAGCTCAAAAGAAAGAAATTTGATGTTTTATTTATCCTGAGTACCTAAAATTATAACTTTTTTAAAGCCTGCTTGAGTACTTGAAATTGAATATAGTTTCAGAGACAATTACAATACTTTAAGGACTGTTAGATTGGAAGGCATTCTTCATTTTCTTTATTGAAAAGAACTCTCAAACCGTGACTAGGAGACCTTAGTTTGAATTGTTTTCACGAACTACATTTTATCTTCAGTCACTCAGTTTTTCTGGACCTATATTTCCTTACTTAGGAAAGGAGAAACTAGGACTTGGATTTAAATATAGTTACATTTGATTTATTGTTAAATGAAACACTGTGTAATTAGAAAAAAAATTATTAGATAAAAAGAATTAAAAAAGTTTTGGTAACAAGCATAAAACAATTGACATACAAAATGGTTCTCCGTATACTTAAATATTGACCACAAGATTTTACCAGACTCTTAAAAGAAATACTCCGTAAATTTTCCCAGTTTGTTGTCAGGATTTGTAAGGGAATTTGCAGCTTGATAATTGGTTTCTGTCCACTTAAATCAATATTTGAATAGGTTGTAATTAAGTACTTCTTTTCTCCTTTTTAGGCTCGAAGAGGAGTTCAGAAGAATATGATGTATATTGATCAACACAGAGTTATGCTTAAATATCTCTTCCCTTTGAATGAAATTGTGGTAGATTTTTATGATTCTTTGAAATCCCTGTCTTCTGGATATGCTAGGTAAAATTTAATGGAAAATTCAAATGCCTGGACAAATTTTTGAAATATTGGCCACCAAGAGTATAATAATACTTGACGTATTTAACAATTGTAGCTGCCTTGAAGACATTTGAGAATCAGACTCTAAGACTGGACAGGCTTGGAGCAGCAGCCTTCCAGGGGTTACAGAGTACTTGTAATTTGGTCAGGGAAAATGAGTCCCTTGGATTCTTCTTCAAAATATTTTTAATGAAAATATTTAAGGTCATCTTTATGACAATTGTTTTATTCTATCTTTTCATAAGAATTATATACGATTTTAAAAGCTGCTATGATCTCTGGGTTGAAATGTATTTTCATGCTATGTAATCCCAGTAGCATCTATGTACATTTAAAAAATACAGATACTCATCAATCTGTGACAAATTTAGGTGTGCCCTGGCATTTGTGAACTCTGTAATTCTTTGGTCTTCCCAGTACGAAAACCAGTCTCTTTTTCTGTAGGAGCACATGGAGCAATAGCCTCGTGAAAGTGAAGAGAAAGTTACTATTAAATAACAAAGCATAGCATTTTGGTAGTATTTTTTGTCATGAGAACCAGTTTATTTTATGATTAAGACAATAAGAACATACATGTTCTTGTCCATGATTGGGAAGACGTGTAAGCAAAATAGAAACTTTCTCTTTAGACTTCAGTTAAATATTTAAACATGTCTGTTTGGATTAGCATTGCAAGCTTTGGCTATGTTAATAGTAATAAACCAAACCCATTGCCCTTGAGTTGATTCAGACTTATGTGGACCCCCATTACAGAGTAGAACTGCACCATAGGGTTTTCTTGGCTATAATCTTTATGAAAGCAGATCACCAGGCCTTTCTTCCATGGTGCCACTGGGCTGACACTTATTAAGTGCTTATGTGTGCTAAGCTAGGCTGTGTTCTAAACACTATGTATCAGGCACTGTTCTAAGTGTTTTACATGCATTAACTCATTTAATTCTCACAAAAGCTTCTGTGAAGTTTGAAACTAAATAGCCATGTGTGAAATCTAAAAGTCTTATTTATTAATGACTGTTTTACCAAGTCTGAAGCACCTACTTAAACATATGGTTGTTCTTTATAATAAAAAACTAAATCGAAACACAACTCATTAATCTGAGAATGACATATATATAGTACTGTCTGTAGACAACCAGCTGCTGGGAACATGGGGAAGAAGATGACATTTGCCTTCAGTGGGCTTTCTTTTTTCCTGATCCATTTTCCTAGTCTGGCTTACCAATTTCTTGTTCTTCTCCCTCTGGAGCATGTTCCCCTTGCTTCCCCTCACTCTCTCCTTCTCCTACCGTCATTAACATCCATCATTATTTTGCCCCTTTCATAAATGTAAAAAAAATGAAGTTTGCTACTTTCTCTGAACATTTAGATCCATTAACCTGAAACTGTATTTAATATTTTGATGGAAAGTTAGATCTTTTTTGCGGGGGGAGGGAGGTAGGTAATAGGGAAGGGTAGAGAAAAGATGTTTTGAAAAGGTTAAAAAAAAAAATCTCCTTAGAAAATAAAATGTTTATCTATGACTTGGAGTTTTTTCTTTTTTCTTGTTAGTTTTGATTATGAAGATGCAGGTTACCAAACTGCAGAACTTGTAAAAATGGATATTCTATTGAATGGAAATATTGTAGAAGAGCTAGTAACTGTTGTACACAAGTAAGTTAAAAAAAAAACTAATCATGGAATATGAAAGTAATCAGTTGTGATAGGTTGTCTACAGTTATTGGTTGCTCTTTATTTCAGCAGCTTCATTTTAAAAACTTTTAAAGGTACTTAAGTTTCCCTATACTAGTTTTTCTTTGTATTCTTTTTCCAACTTTCTTTTCCCAAACTGTTAAAAATATAAAAGGAGAATAAATTATGATAGCCACGTAGACTAGTTACCATGTAAACACGTTTCCCTTACCATGTAAGACAAAAGGAAAATGTTTTTTAAACTTTATAGTGATAGAGTTTAGATTGAAAAGTTTTTTTTATATTCATAAAACATAATGAAAAATGAAATGCCCCACATTTTCATGAAAATGGAGGATTTATTAAAAATTATGGACACCCATTAACCTATTTTTTTAAATCATTAACACCATATTGTGGAGTAGTAACTAGTGACATAGAAAAACATCTACATTAAATAAAAAAGCAGAATATCATACATACCATGACCCAAATTATAAAAATTAAATATAAATACATAAAAAAATAGTGCTATGCACAGTAAAATGACTAGACGGATACATGTTTAAAATTGTTATTAGCTGCGGTCAAGTTGGCCCCCAAGCACTGCCCAGTCCTGTGCTATCCCCATGATGGGTTGCAGACCAGACCATTGTAACCCACGGGGGCTTCAGTGGCTGATTTTCCTAAGTAGATCAGCAGGCCTTTCTTCTCGTACAATATTAATGGTGGTCTTCTATGGATGAAGGAATGGACATCAAGAATGGCTTTCATTTTGTAATTTATGTTTTTTCTAAATTTTCTGTACTGGATTTATATATCTTTTTTTCTTTAATCACTTATATTGAATATAATTTTGTTGTTGTTTTATATGCACAGTGTTTTCTCAAAATAAGTAACAGAAAAAGCTCTAGTTGAAACTGCATAATTCAGGGAATGGAAGACATCTTGAAAACTTTCAGATTATACATCATTTTTGCAATCAGAAATCATACATGTTCGCTGAATAAGAGATGTTTGTGGTAAATGAGTTCTATTTGAACTTCTTTAAGAAACCACTCTTACATTGGGTATACATAGGGACTAGAAAGCTACTTTAAATATTCTTATCTGGATTATGTAAGGAGTTTTATTTTTTCTCTCTCAGGGACAAAGCACATTCTGTTGGCAAAGTCATATGTGAACGTCTAAAGGATTCTCTTCCCAGGCAGCTGTTTGAAATTGCAATTCAAGCTGCTATTGGAAGTAAAATCATTGCAAGAGAAACGTGAGTTGAAATTTATTTTTGTTCCCAGGCTTGTTTTAGGAATGATACACCAATGATAAACCAAAGAAAACATAAAATAACATTTTTTTTTTTTTAAGCTTACGTATAGAAGCTGTATGATAGAGCTTGTTGTTAGGTGCCATTGAGTCAGTTCCGGCTCCTGGTGACCCTGTGTACAACAATGTAAAACTGCCCAGTCCTACGCCATCCTCAGAATCATTGCTTTGTTTGAGCCCACTGTTGCAGCCATTGATCAGACAATGTTCTGCTGCTATTCATAAGCTTTTCACTGGCCATGTTTGTCAGGAGACTGCCAGGTCCTTCCTAGTCTGTCTTAGTCTGGAAGCGCCACTGAAACCTGTCCACTGTGGGTGACCCTACAGATTTGAAATACTGGTGGCATGGCTTTCAGCATCGTAACATGCAAGCCACCACAGTACAACAAACTGACAGATGAGTGGTGGATGGTAGAGCTACATGACTCTTATTTCTACTAATCTATCAATGACTGTCAACTTTTAATTACTTATATTAATGCCATTGGGTGATGTTATTTAGTTATTTGAAGAATTGCTTTTATTTCTACTCATTTGATGTTAACCCAGTTTCCTGAGTAAGGGAAATTAATTTAGTCATTTTAAGTTTTTATGGCTTTATTTCTTAAATTATAAGCCAATTGGAACTGGAACTGAAAAGTTTTGGAGACAGTCTTCCAAAAGACAAATTATATATATATATTTTTTACCTGACTCATTTACCACTTCTCCAGAGCTAGGGAGGTTGTATTATCAGAAATGTGAGAAAGGAATGCTAATATTATGTTAGTCTTTGTATACAGTTATCATTTTTATATAGGAGATATATATGTTGGGATAAATTTTATGCATATATTTACAATAATTTCATTTCCTAACACCGCTTTGTTTCAGTTGGTTAGTTAATGTTTCCTGAATACTCACAGATTAGGCAGAGTGGAGTTGGTAACCAGGGGACATCCTGGAAAGTGCAATTTAAAATAGCCGATAATCATGCTAACCTAAGACTATTGAGGTAGAATACTTCCAAGGAAAAGAGAGATATCTTCCTATGGAATGCATAAAAATTGAGCTACTTAAAATTAGAGTGATCTGTAAATTTCTCAGAAACAAAATTATAGAAATAGATTAATTTATAACTGCTTGGGTGGCTGTATTAAAGTTAGTTTCCCCTGCAATGAATTTTATAAAAGCCTAAGTCTAGTAATGCTGTTTATATTCCTAGCCACTTTTGACCAGTGTGCACTGAAGTTATTTAGTGAAGACACAATAATCATTTTTAATTAATTTTTTTAGAATAGTGGTATTTTTAGGTTGAGGCAGAAACAGCCTTTTGTAGTTTCTGTAATCAAAAGTCACACCATGCTCAAATATTGCTAATCAGGCCTGACTACCACAATCCTTGACCTTTTTTCCTTAGTAAAATGTATATATATATATATTTTTTTACTTACGTTGAATTCATTTGCTATTTTATGCCAAGTACATGAAAGTAAATATGACAGCGTTTGAATTATCTAATTTTGATTAGGCAATTTTATATAGGTATGACACTATCCTTAGAAACCTTCAGTAAAGGGAGATTGCTTCTGGAGATAAAGTACTTTTAAACAATATAATGAGGTTATATACTTAAACAGAATTTTCTCTTTTACAGGGTGAAAGCCTATAGAAAAAATGTTTTGGCAAAATGTGTATGTATTTCTTTTACTCCGTAATAATATATCTACTTTATGGGCTTAAAACCAAAGGGCTATAAACTTACTATTTTCATTATTTATTGGTTTATTGTGTTTATAATATCTTTCATCTCCAGTTTTCTTTTTAAATGGGCAAATTTCAGCTTCACCATCACAGCATGTTCATTTGACCATATTCTTTTTTTTATCTTATTTATAAAAATTCCTTATACACAATACTATATAAGAAAGGATTTTGTAAATTATTTCTGTGATCAGGGTGATACGTTTTATTAATTTATAATGAAAGATTTTGAAGACAATGGGTTTATCTTAAAGTGGGAAGAGTATGGGATTGAGATTCACCTTTCCTACATTGCTGAGTTTGCGATCTTATCTATATATCAAGAAAAAAAAAGTTATTATGGGAATTAAATGGTAAAATGCTTTTTCAGAATGCTTAACATAGCTGTCACATTTATGCCTATGTAAGAGTTTCCAGATTAGATGACAGCTTTGTAATTCAAAATTTGAAGCCTTGACTCAGGACATTGACAGTTCTTCCTGAGCATACACAAGTAAAGCCTTTTTCTTTCTTTAAGAAGGTAGTAAAATTAGGATTAAGTAGAAAGGGGATTAAAAAAAAAAAAAAAAGAAAGGGGATTAGATAGATAATATTGCAGATGTCTACCTTCTGGATATAGTTTATATAAGGCTGTTTTGATTGTATTGATGTTTCTATATGTAATTGTACTTTTTGATTGTATTTCTGTGGACTGATTTGAACTTAAATTTTTAAAAAAATATTTTACAGTATGGTGGTGATATTACCCGAAAAATGAAACTTCTGAAGAGACAAGCAGAAGGAAAAAAAAAACTGAGAAAAGTTGGCAACATTGAAGTTCCAAAAGATGCTTTTATAAAAGTTCTGAAAACACAACCTGATAAATAATTGGTAGGAAAATATAAAGAATTTTCATAAATAAAATTTTTGTATCCTTTAATTTTTCTTAGTATTTATATTAGCATATTGGAATTATAAAAATGTCCTCCCCCTCAATAAAAATTTGCATGTTACCTTCAGGGTTTTCAGGTTTAAATAACTGCTGGCTTTTCTTTGAAAGGGAGCAGTGTGGTAGCTAAGAGCCTGGATTCTGAAGGCATATTGTGTTGTCTCAGATTTCCTATTCTGCCATACTTTAGCACTGTGACTTTGGCCAGATTACTTACTCTCTCTTTGTCTGTACCTCTTTAATAAAGTCCAGATTATAATACCATTTACCTCCATAAGGTGCTTGTGAGAATTAAATGAGATGATACATTTAAAATAATCAGAAGAGTGCATGGCACCTAGTAAGTGCTCAGTGAATCCTGACTGCTTTGTTTTATGAGTATTTTTTTTTTTCCTTACTTACACTAAAAGGTCCTGTACTTAAAATTTGTCTAGGTAAGGTGAGTTTCAAATTTACCTTAAGTTTCAGGGGTCTTAAAAAGTGGCGAGTGGCCATCTAAGAAACAACTATTAGTTTCATCCTGTCTGGAGAAAGAGGAACACAGAAACCTAAGACTCAATGAAGCAATTAGTCCAAAGAACTGATGGTGCCTGGCTACCACTACCAACCACTCTGACCGGGATCACAATAGAAGGTCCCAGTTAGGTAAAAAACACAGAACAAAATTCAGATTAAAAATATAGACTGGATTCTGGTCTGAAAGACTAGAGGAACCCCAGAAACTATTGCCCTAAGACAACTTTCTAACTTGAAACTGTACAGACACTTTGAGAGGCCACTTTTCTGCCAAATAATGGTTAAGGCTTTAAAATAATAACATCTGTGAAGAATGTGCATCTCAGAACAATCAACTATATAAGACCAAAAGGGCAACGTTTGCCCAAAACCAAAGATGAGAAGACAGGGAGGGACAGTGAAACTGGACTTAATGGAACCGGGAAACCCAGGGAGGAAATGGGGAGAGCGCTGACATGTTGTGGGGACTGCAGCCAATGTCACAAAATAATTTGTGTAAGGATCAATGACTGGAAAATTAATTTGCTATGTAAACTTTCGCCTAAAGCAATTTAACAATAAAATGTTTTAAAAAAATCAGGAAGAAAAGCAAACGAAGCCATCAATAGTTATGGAATGCTTTGACTGCCCATGCAGTCACTCTATTGAAGAAACCTAGCTAACTTCTTACTGAAATGTAGCTTATACTCTTTTGAAATCAAAATTCTGTGCATATTAAAATCTTAAAAGCTACCTTAAGTTTCAGATTTGTTGTTAGCTGGGTCAATTTAGATATGTACGAATCAGTTATTAAATAAACTCAATAGCGTTACCTAATCATCTAGTTTTGATAAAATTTTAATAAACTTTTATCAAAAGTTATCTTGAAAGTAGGTGGTTTACCAAATACATTAAGTTAGAATGAAGGCAGAGGTTTTTTTAATCATCTCATATTTAAAATGCATCTGTATAATTTGTACAAAGTGATAAGTGGTATTAGCAGCAGCTGTAATGAGTTTAATAATTATTGTCTAGATTTCATAATTGAGGAGACTTAGGTTAGAGAAGCAAGCAATAAATTGTTGTCTTGCTTCAAGCACATGCTCTTAACTCTGTTACTTAATCTGTGAATAAACCAGAGTGCACAGATTGTTACATTACAGTAAGGTAAAATGTTCTCTTTGACGTCATGATAAAGGGAGAAAAGACTGAACTTGTCCAGGGTCTCTTTTTTTCTTGGATCCACAATCAACACCCATGGAAGAAGTGGTCAAGAAAGCAAATGATGTATATTACATTGGGCAAATGTGCTGCAAAAGACCTCTTCAAAGTGTTGAAAAGCAGACATGTCACTTTGAGGATAAGGGTGCTTCTGGCCTAAGGCAGAATATTTTAAACCTCCTTATATGTGGGTGAAAGCTGGACAGTAAGGAAGACCGAAGAATTGATGCATTTGAGTTGTGGCATAGGTGAAGAATATTGAACATACTATGGGCTGCCAAAACAACAAACAAATCTACCTTGGAAGAAGTACAGGCAGAATGCTCCTTAGAAGCAAGGATGGCAAGACTCCATCTCATGTGCTTTGGACATGTTATCAGGATGAATCAGTCCCTGGAAAAGGACATCATTTCATGCTTGAGGGTCAACGAAAAAGAGTAAGACCAAGGACATGAAATGACAGGGTGGCTGCAACAACGGGCTCAAACATGCAACGCTGCAGGCAGTGTTTTGGTCTGTTGTACGTAGGGTTCCTATGAGTTGGAATTGACTCAAGGACACCTAGCAACAAGGTAAAATAATTTTGCCGTTGATTTTTGTCATCTGTCTTGAAAGACTTGAAGTGTTTTCAGGGATAAGACTATTGTCATGGATTGAAATAAGTCCTCCCCACCCCGCCCAAATGTATCAACTTGGTTAGGCCATGATTCCCTATATTGTGTGGTTGTCCTCCATTTTGTGATTGTAATTTTACATTAAAGAGGATTAGGGTGGGATTGTAACACCACTGGTACTCAGGTCTCATCCCTGATCCAATGGAAAGGGAGTTTCCCTGGGGTGTGGCCTGCACCACCTTTTATCGCTCGAGAGAGGAAAGAGAAGCAAGCAGATTTGGGGACCTCATACCACCAAGAAAGCAGCATTGGGAGCAAAGCATGTCTTTTGGGCCCAGGGTCCCTGCACCTGAGAAGCTCCTCGACCATGGGAAGATTGAGGACAAGGACCTTCTTCCAGAGCCGATAGAGAAAGCCTTCCCCTGGAGCTGACGCCTTGAATTTGGACTTTTAGCCTACTTTACTGTGAGGAAATAAATTTCTCTTTGTTAAAGCCATCCACTTGTGGTATTTTTGTTACGGCAGCACTAGATGACTAAAACAGCTAGATGAATTTTATGCTAAGGTAATACATTATGAAATCATTATAAATGAAGATAGTAGGAATTTACTTAAAATTGACTATAGGAGTTAAATGATCTGCGATTTAGTCCTAGCTATATAAATTTAATGATGGTCCCGAGTGGCACAAATGGTTTGCGCTTCTCCACCAACCTTTGAGAAATTCTAGTGGCACACTGGTGAAGAGGATGGCTGTTAACTGAAAGTTCACAGTTCCAGCCTCCTCAATGGCTCCACAGGAGAAAGACCTCACTATATGCTTCCATAAAGGTTACAGCCTAGAAAACCCTTAGAAGTCACCCAGGGTCACTGAGTAGAAATCATTTTGAAGGCACATCACCACCACCTAACCAATCTTTGCCACTACTGAGCTCAATAGGCGTTCCCTCATTTAATATGCTTAACGGAAGTACAGGTACTATTAACTTGTTTTACAGGTGAGGAAGCTGAGGCCTACATATTGTCCAAGACAGAGCTGGCATTCAAATAATGGTCTTTATCTTAGACCCCAACTCTTAGCGACCATGCTTTTATTGACTCCTGTTAATTTGTCTTCACTAGGCTTATTCTGGTAACAGCAGCTTATCTCTTGGATTAGAGAGCTAAAGTATCTAAAACATAGTTTGGTAATGAGATTGAATACATGGACCTGAACTAGACTAATAAAAAGGGTAATAGTAGAAAGGAGGTCTTTTAGCTGGCACATTTAAAGCATAGAAATAACCAGTGAACCTTGCACCGAAACAGGTACCTTGAACTTTTTCACTGTGATAACTATCTGATCTTCTAAGGTAGGGTAGTTTGCAGTAACCAATTCTATCTTAGCAGAAGTGTGAATGGAAGATGCTGATTCACTAGACATTTAAAAACCATTTATAATACTTATAGCTGTTACAATATCATCTAGAATTTAAATCAACATATTTTACCCTGGGAGTTTTACTGATTTTTGTTTCATTTTCAACTTATTTGCTGCTTAAATATTTCAGGAATTTCAACCACAGGCAATTAAGTAGGTACATATGTAATGCTTTTTCTACCAGATAGGCTTACAAGGTGCAAAATATGCAAAGGAAAAGGACTGTGATTCCCCATGGAGCAAGGCTGAGAAACTATAAGCAGAGACAGTCTTTTAACTTAAATCCCCTTACTGCATGATGTAAACAAAGAGTAAATGCAGGCTCACAGGTACTATTAATCTGTGTTAAGTGCCGTGGAGTCGATTCCAACTCATAGCAACCCTGTGTACAACACAACGAAACAATGCCTGGTTCTGCACCATTCTCGTGTCAATCATCTCGTTGAGGGTCTTCCTCTTTTTTGCTGACCCTCTGCTTTACCAAGTATGATGTCCTTCTCCAGGGACTGACTGATCCATCCTGGTACGTGTACAAAGTATGTGAGACAAAGTCTCGCCATCCTTCTAAGGAACATTTTGGCTGTATTTACTCCAAGACAGATTTGTTCGTTCTTTTGGCAGTCCATGGTACATTCAATATTCTTCGCCAACACCATAATTCAAAGGTATCAACTCTTCTTCAGTCTTCCCTATTCATTGTCCAGCTTTCTCATGCATATGAGGCGACAAAGTACCATGGCTTGGGTCAGGCATAGCTTAGTCCTTAAAGTAGCATCTTTGCTTTTTTTTTTTTTTTTTTTTTAACACTTTAAAGAGGTTTTTTGCAGCAGATCTGCCCAATGCAAATTAATCGTTGGAATCTCTCAAATTCATGTATTCTTACATTTCACTTCTGGAAATAAAATTTAGATATCTTATATTTGCTTTATTATAAGCTTTATTTGAGTTAAAGGTAGAAAACAATATATTCAATTTAATAACACAAGTTCTACGGCAATCTAAAATAGTTTACAGTAACTTAAACATTGTCCTATTAGGCAATTCTGTATATAAGGAATAAAGCTAATTTATTAAGTTTAACAATAATCAGAAAAAAACCATCTTGAGAAAAAAATTAAGTATGTGGATATAAAGCTCATAATTGCCATGATAATTATTCAGGGCATGAAACTCAGCCATTAAATAACCCCCCCCCCTTTTTTTAAGTACTATTGAAGAAGGTGCATAAAAACATGCACTTTACATACTTTTTGAAAAGACTTAAACTATACTTTTAGGCACTGTAATCTCTTCAAATTTCCTTTACCAACAATATGTAGCAGGACTTTTTGATGTCCTGATGTTACTGCAGAAATGACTAAGGCAACCACGTGCAGCAAAGCTTGTGTGTGATGCACAGAAAATATACAGACGGCGTTCCAGAAGTCAGTCTGCAATGACAGCTGTTTGATAACCTGAAAAGTTTGGAGTGTCTTCATGTGATAAAAATTAAAATCTATTTTATGCCATTGGAGTCATATTATAAAACAGTACTTGATGAACAGAATCTTTAAAATGACTTCAAAAAAAAAAAAAAAAAAGCAGGTGGGTACTGCATTTCTGCATTGTTTTTACAGGCTGGCTAATAAACAACTGAACAGTTGTGAGAGCCAACTACTTCTAAGCAAGTCCTAGTGCAAAATAAACACATTCTAACTATGGAATGTTTAACATATAGATATTGGACTTTTAAAGTGACAATCTTCAAAATTCCCCATGTTCTATCATATTGCATAGCTGAAAATTCACTACTTATAAAGTGTTTTGTTCATTCAAGCAGAATTTTTGCTCCAATCTCCTTCAATCTCCTTCTTTCATACTGTATAGTGGATCCACAAGTTTATTGTGCACATGCATTAAACCTTAAAGAAAAAAAGCATAGTACTATTTGTATTTTTGTTAACTACATCTCATTTACTTTAGAAAGCTAAAGACTAAGATACAATAAGTATATCACTTCTCATCTGCTAAAAAACAGTCAAGTTAATGGAAAAATAGAAATGTTTATGTTTAAACCACCTACAAATATCAATTTACAATTATTTATGAAACACAGCAAAGATCTAGAATGTACAAGGTACTTTGGGAGTAACCACAAGTAGGAGTTCTTTTCTTCAGAGAGCTTCAGTATGACAAGATAACACACTTGAACACTGACATGGTTTTAATACATTTTAATTACATCTGAAAGTCTGCTGATTTTGATCCTCTGGTAGTTTCAAGGGGCTCAAAACTGCTGCTTTGCTAGGACAGCTTTATTTCTCCAAGATATTACTGTATCTGTTCATCTGGCACATTATTTTCCACTATTTTGACATCTATGATAGGGACAGACTATAAGCTTAACTCCTTCACACTGAGGAAGGTGTACTAAAACAATACAGATGATAGTACTAAGCATTAATTTCCTAGGTTTAAACTTCATTTTATCATTAATACACTTGTAAATGATTCTGTTCATTAAGGCTTTCTTGGGAAGACCTGTCCAGTCCTCGTATGTTTTAATGCTTAAGTACTATTTCTTTTGGAACCAAGTTCTAAAAAGACTACCTTTGACTCAATCAATGGAATAAATATTTAATATTTTGGAGATTAAAGAAATCAGTTAAATCTTCCAGGTTAAGAACCTGGGAAGGGAGTTAAGCAGTTTTTTCAGGAAGTAAGATTAGATTGGGGAGATGGAGTACTTGTTAATAAGGAGAAGTTCTGTATCAGGAAGGTTGCTAACGCACTCTAAAACTCTCATCCTGAGGAAGACCTGCTTTTCCAGGATTAGCAAAGAAAGGAATGTTCAAAGAGCACTAATGAGTTCCTCTAATGAGACAAAAGGCAGGAGGGGAAGCATCTTAAAAAGGAGGAAGGGGGGAAGCATTTACTAGTGCAACTAAAATTGAGAGAATGCTACTCAACACTACTTCAATGTCTGGCACCTCAAACTTAACTATGTTATCAAGACTTCCTCCCGCCCCCAAATCATTTCTTCAAAAGTCTTGGTATATGATGTTACCCTTCACTGAGCTGCTAAAGCCAGAAACCTAAAATTCATTGTTGAGTTTTTTTTTTTTTCCCTCTCTGTCCTCATTTAATTCAGCAAGACCAGCTGGCTGTAGCTTTGGGCACTACTTTGAATATATATCTCACACTGGCCACAGTTCATCTCCACTGCTACCACCCTAGTCCAAACCACTGTCACCCATTGCTAACCTGAATATTCCTAACTCAATAACCTGCTTCCACCTTTTTTCTGCTGGCCCATGACAAAATTTCCATACAACAGCCAATATGATCTTCTTAAAACCAGAAACTAAATTTCACCATTTCCCTACTTAAAATCCTCAAACTGCCTCTGGGTCACTTAGGAAATAATCTAGATGTTTTTCTATTGCCTTTGACCACCGCTCTGATCTCCAGCCCTCTCATTCTCTCCCTTTCTTACTGCGCTATCATCTCCCTGGTTGTGTTACCTATTTCACTTTCTTTAGAGTACTTTTCACTATTTGAAAACATTTTTCTACCATGTCTTCAACTAGAAACTAAGGTCCAGGGCATTATTCAGTGCCTTATGTCCTGTACCTGGCACATTTTAGGACCTCAGTGAACTTTGTTAAAAGAAGTCTGAAGGTTCAGCAAGATGATGGTAGCTAGAGAGGAAGGTGGGGTTGAGGAAATTTTGTTGTTTTTTAATGAATCTAGAACATACGTAGATAGTAAGGCAGCAGAAGAGAAGGAGAGGACAGAGACAGAAGAAGATTCTATCGCTCATGATGCTTAAGGTAGGATGGAAGGGGTGAAGGGCACTGGTAGAATGGCTAGATCTGAAAGGAAAGGATGTATGAGGATTAAGTTAAATTTAGAAGCTTGGGAGTGGGACTGTGGAGGGACAGCAGTTAAGTCTCCCACGCAGTTGAAGGGAGAAAAAAAAGGGATAAAAGATTTAAGTGGGTAATGGGAAAAGTTTGAAAATTATAAAACCTGAAGCAACAGCTGACCAGGAAAATTACAAAGACTTGTATACAATGTACCAAACTAAGCATAAAGACACTTGATTTTAGCTCCATCTCCACCTTAGATCTATGACAGACACTTAGCTATTTGGTACTAGCATTCATCTGTAAAATGAAGGACTCTGCACTCAAAAATTCTGATTCTACAATTCAGAACAGAAAGAAACTTACTCAACCTTGCCTAACGGTCTTCAGTTTCATATTGATATTTGACTTATATATCACTTAGGTAATGTAATCTCCAATACTGTATATGCAGAACTGTCCCTGAGACTTTATTTGAAATATTCTCACTTACTGGCATTTGTTCTTTGCTAAAAAATGCATATATATATATACACATATATATATAAAACATTTAATAATATAAAAATTACATATACATATGTATATAAATATTTCAGAATTTTTTTTCTCAGGGTTAAAAAAAGCCCTCCCTCATACCTTTTGGTGCTATAAAGGCTGCTAAAGTTAATTTGAAACCCTAACAGAGAAGAGATACAGTTCTTGGATGTTCCAGTCCCAGAGCTCTGAAGGAAGCCAGAGGAGAATTAATTCACAAGCATCATGTCAGTGAACAGTGTACTTCAGGGAGGCTAGTTTTACACTACACTAGTTTATAAATGTAACTCCTGGTGGCATAGTGGTTAAGTTCTATGGTTGCTAACCAAAACGTGGCAGTATGAATCCATCAGGCGCTCCTTGAAAACTCTATGGGGCAGTTCTACTCTGTCCTATAGGGTCACTGTGAGTCAGAATCAACTTGATGGCAATGGGTTTTGGTTTGGTTTAGTTTATGAGTATTTTGGCCTTGGCCTACATTCTAATGTACTTTTCAAGGTTAAAAAAATCCAAAGTACCATCATTATTTAAAAAGTTAAAAATCACTCTATATTTAAACAGGGCAAAAGAGTTAAACTTAGCATGCAGTAAAAAAGTAAAATAATCATTACTGAGCTATCTCTGACTTTAAGACAGATTAACAGTTAGAAGCTGTCTACCTGGCAGAAATTAAGAGTATCAACTTTTAACCTGGAATCCAGGGTAACAGAGCCAGAGAGAAAGTTCAAGTCGTCCTCCAGTCCTCAAAATATATAAACTTACATGTATGCAAGTTTGTGCACACACATATATACATTCTTCTGAGGACAGACATATGCTACCCATCTTGCAGGGCTCTCAATCCCATTAGCACAATTAAAGTTTTCTTCAACAACTCTATAAATGTGAGTCTCTCCCTTATTTAATATCCTTTGGACTTCATAGTTTGATTTACATAATTTAGCACTTAAATGGAAATGTTTTGATAATCATGTCTATCCATCTACTGCCCAACTCAATTGCCTCCAATGTACTAGGCACACTTTTAAACGCTGAAATAATGTAGTTCATATAACTAAAGTGCCTGCCTCCATGGAGCTTTCATTTTAATGCAATATATTACATCTCATTTTCTCAACTTGCTAATAATAATTAGCCAACTTTTTGCCAAGAACATCAACTACTTTCCAGGCAGGGATGTTTGTACTTCTTTTGACTCACACAATGTGAAACATACATGAAGGCACTTTAATCCATGCTTACTGACTGATGATACTAACTGGAAAATATAATTCACATTTACCAGGAATATACATTGAGGCAATTTTTTGTAGTACAAAAGAAACATATGCTAATGAAAAAGATTTATCAGATGATTTCTCCAAAGAAAACCAATCCCATTTAGAACAGGGGGCATCAAAGATAATGGTAATTTCAGCCATGCTATTTAAAAGATGTATCATCACCTCCTAGAGGAGCTCTGGTGGCACAGTGGTTAAGCAATTGACTGTTAACAGAAAGGTTGGCAGTTTGAAACCACCAGGTGCTCCATGGGAGAAAGATGTGGCAGTCTGCTTCCATTGAGATCTACAGTCTTGGAAACCCTATGGGGTCGCTATGAGTCGGAACTGACTGGACGGCAGTGGGTTTTTCAGTGGGTATCATCTTCTAAATGACAATTCCTTAGAAGATCATTTTTCTACTTGATACAACTCACGTTATCATTTGCTAACCACTGTGATCATGGGAAGAATACACTAGAGCTTTCAAACACACACAACTTAAAACATTTGGATAAACATTAAAAATTCAACTTCTTTAAATTTTTTTTTTAAATACACATTGGTCATAACTTTCATAAATAAAATAAAGCCATTTCCAGCTAGTATTTTGAAAATTCTATTAGTTGCTGTCTAAATAATAAATTATTTACTATGACAAAGTAAAAGTGACATAAGAATTTGATGAAAGGTAATCATCAACTGCTACTGTAAACAGAAATAAATTACTTTAATGAGTACTGCTAAAAATGCAACAGACTTGGACACTTTGCCAGAAGAGAAGATAAATATCACAGATTCTAAATGTCAATGGCTTTACAAAATAACTTTTTACGGTTTTAGCTCAATTAGAATTCATTCAGCCTTGGTCTAGGTATTGGGGTGAGGCCTGAAGAGGATGGTCCAAAAAAAAAACAGTTCCACAATAATGCTGTCTTGAAGATACACTAACTCAAGGACAAACAGCAGTTTTATTTTAAAAGCAAACACAAAAAAACTAGAACTTGTAAAACAAATTTCCAAGTATTAAACTTGTTTTCTTGTGATTTACTAATATCTTCAAAAGGTATATACTGAAACTTCTAGTTATTTCACTCAGGAAATAAATAACTAGAACCCTTTATGATTCCTGTTGTCATTTTCAGTGACAGCAGAAGAAAGGGTAATGATCCGAATGGAATTTGAAAAATTACAGATGGCAACTACAGGGGTCATTATCCTCAAGTACATCTTAAAGTTATATAAAAACTCAAAGAAGATATGGCAAATATATAAAACTGTATTTGAAATATGTACAAGTTTATGATAGTCAATTACTTTATCCTATATCAAAATATCCTTACTGTAGAATGAGGCCTAGAGATAGCCCAGAACGATATCTCAATTCCATTTTTCTCCACAATGAAAGAGACAACATTACAGAAGCTGTTAGCATGAAACCTTCAGAAATATGGACAGCTTCTATGTGGAAAATACAGTGTCTTCAAAAAGGCAATGCAGCAATCCTCTCAATAATCTCCACCTCAAAATGTTTCAAAAGAGCTTAGAACTTGGATAGACAGAAATGAAAGAACTAAATACATGAATATCTACCTCCCATGATTTTGATGTAGATGCTATCATAGCCAGAGTTTAATCCTTCTCTGGGAGGCAGTATACCAGACTGGTCAAAAGCCCAGGCTCCAGATAAGCTTGTTTTCAATTACGCAGCTCTGCCCACATATGAGCTGTGTGACTTTTGGTAAATTAACATCCCTATTAGCCTTTTAACTCATCTGTATTGACTACTCACTTCATAGAATTGTGGGAATTAAATCAATAAGTGCAATATGTTTAGAGTAGTGTCTGGCCGCATAAGTATTGGCTAGTATTATTAAATTTATTATTTACTTCACTAAAATATAAAAATGTTCTGATAAAAATCAAATTGTGACAAAATCAATCTACTACTAACTTTATCTGGGGATTACTTGTATTAGAAAATGGTCAAGTTAAATGAAGCTCCTCAAAACTGATATTAAAATGTGTGGATATTGAGAATTCTTTGTATTAAATTTTAGAAGAATCTAGTATTTGTGAAGAAATCTGAAGGACTACATAGAAAAATATGGGGAGAACTCTATCCATGAACTCTGTCTTACAGCTCAGCACTTAGGTGCTCTTTACTTCTATTTATCAAATTACAAAGAAGCTAACAATTTAATTTGATACATTTGTGGCATGGTAAAAAACTAGCAATTTAACTGGTAAAAATATAAATGACAGGAAATAATCTAAGTGTTTAACAATAAAGAAATGTTTAAATAAATTCTGATACATTTAGTTGACTGAGTATTATGTAGCCATTAAAAATACTTTTGAAGACTAGTGTAACAAAAAACACTCACAACATTTAAGTGAAAATACAGGACAAAACTATATACACAGCATGATCAAAATTTTGTTTTAAAAATATGAAACTGTTTTCAGTGTTTGTAAAACCTCAATCATTTGTATACCACCTTCAATATTTTTGCCATATTCATATATTTACATGAACTGAGTTACTGATTTTCTTTAAACTGACTTACAATCTTTAAGTTTATACACAATATTTCATGAATATGAGATGCTGTAGACTGTAAAGCTGCACTATTATTTTCTGTACCACTAACAAAAAATGCTACCCAATAAGCTATTTTATGTCACCAATTGTAACACACATCCCAATTCAGATAATATAACTGTGAAAAAAGATGCATTTAGAGGCAATAAAATATGGCGGCTATTTTAACCTTGTCCTAACCAATGATATACATGAAATTTAGCTTGGATTTGTTCCATACATTTTCCCCAACACATGTTAAAACAAACCCTAGTTACTTGGAGTAAAAAGATTAAAAATATATGTATTAATTCATGTAAAACCAGTAGTGCACATACTACACACTGGGTGAATCACTGACTTATATGTATAGCCAAAAGGTTATGCAGCAGTTTTATATCATCTATATAAATACAGGTGCTTTATAAAGAGTACCTATTTTTATAGCCTGTTTATATGTACATATGTATACATTAGTGGAGTTGACTCAAGCAGGAAATAAATTTAAATTATGGAAATAGGTTTAATAGTCAAAATTTTCCCATAAAATCTCTGAAATCACCCATCAATTATATGTGGTTTTTTTATGGAATCCTGGTAGCATAGTGGTTAAGAGCTCTGCTGCTAACCAAAAAACGTTGGCCAGTTCAAATCCACCAGCCTCTCCTTGGAAACCCTTTGGGACAGTTCTACTCTGTCCTGTAGGGTTGCTAAGTCGGAATTGACTCGAGGGCACATAACAACAACATAACATGTGGTTTTATATACAGAACCAGGCACAGTGGGGTTTGAGAATTACCGAACTCGACTAAAAGAAGAAGCAAAACGAAAATCTACATCACCTGCCTGGAAAATAAAACTATTCTGTTACAAAAATGACCTGGATAACTACTCCATCTCTAGCTTGAAAAGGAGAGGTGCTCCTGCTTACCTGCAGAGTTCATTCCATGCGGCTCTGAGATTTAGTCATTAAACCCTGAATGTATGGAACTAAATTTGTCTGAAATTGTGAGGATTAAATAAGCTAGTGGAAGACCCAGCCTATCTACTTAGGTTCTAAAGCCAGCTTAAGGAGAAGGTGGGTTAGGTAAACAAGGAAAAGAAAAACAGAAAGGACATATATGTTCTTCTGAGTTTTTAAATCTTGCATATTCAATATAAAAGCAATAAATTTTACTAAATTGTGGATTTCAAGAAAAATTGTATTTGCTAAAAATACAGACTGAAGAGTCTGTCTTCATGAAAAAAATAAGAAACCACTCTGACGGCTACTATTATCTGAGGTGAGACATTTCTATTCCCTGAAAGAACTGGCTACTGTGTCAGCACAATGCCAGCTTTCACTAGGCCACAGTGGGGGATGTAACTGCACAGTCAGATTAAGTTTTAATTATTATCGACAACGGAGCATTCTCACAGCCTGCTTTTCAAATTCAGTGCTCACCTTTAAAGTATTTCACAGTTTTAACTCTTAATTCTAAAGTAGCATCTTCATCACATACAAAAATTGTTCGGGGATGCTGCTGGAAAGCTGAAACAGTCCACATGTGATTGACTCCTTCTTCTATTGCTTTGTACAGGGCAAATGCCTTGTGCGCACCTGTTATGAGGATCATTACCTGAAAAACCACGAGCATCAACTGTTAATTAATCATTAAAGTATGTTCCAATGACTAGGCAGCTTTTTCTCTCTATATATATGTTTTTGCTTTTTTTTTTTTAAACAAAGAATTTTGTTTAAAAAAAAAAAAAATTCACCTAAGGGTAAAATAGCCCCATGCTTACTCACAGTTCAAGGTATTTCTACTTCTTAAGGTAATAGGCAAGCACAAAATGTGTCCCTTTTCCTAGTTTAAGAAACAAGATGACACCTTTCTAGGGGACATTAGTGAATAGATCATAATGTCTATGATTATGCAGAAGAGACAACGAAGAAAAAAAACCAAATGGCTGTTTTGCAAAAGGAGAATTACAAGTCAACAGACAAGTAATTTATATAATTTGGAATGATACATTAAATGGCTTTAGTTTAGAAAAGCAAAAGATACTGCTTTAAGAAAAGCAAGACTCTACAACATTTAAAGAGTAATTCTAAAGAAGTCTGAAGACTGCTACATTGAATACGAGCTATTTAAATTTGTCTTGGAACAAAACGATATAAAGATTAGGGATCTACTTAAAAATAACTTGTTCTTTAAGCACATATGACTGAAAATATCCTTACAAACTCCAGAAAATCCAAGCTCTTCATTCCAATGCCTAACCACCTATAACACAATTCAAAGAATATATGCAAATGAGTATACATGTGCCCGAATGAATCTTCTCTTTATGACCTTTTAACAGTAAACTGATTCCAGTTTACAACTCAACATATGCACACAAATTTCTGTAATGTAATAAACCTATAAACATGTTTTTCTCATCACAATTGCTAAGTAAAAAGATGAATGTTACAATGGGTGTAATTCTAAAATATAACAACATAAAAAGTTTTGTATTACATATTTTATAACTAGATTTTTAATGAGAGAAATGAGTCAGGATATTACTGTATTTCTTTCATCAAGATTCACTATCTGACTTCCATCTTGAAGCTACATCTTAACTAAAATCAAAGCCCATGAATGAATTAAGATATGTATGAATTTCAACTAATGTTTTCATTGATACTTCTTGTTCTTAACTACAAGGATCAAGGCTCAGGGAAGAATAATGATTTATGAATGTGCTAATTTTACTTTGTTGGTTGACATTATTAGCCAACGTTCTTTTCTTAAGATTGATATATATATAACGGGAGTTTTTAAATATGCAGGTTCTTAGCTCCATCCTAGGTATAGTATTCTAATTCAGAACACGTGGAGACAGAACCTAGGACTCAGAGCCCTTTATGCGATTCTTGTGCAGACCATCTCACAGAAGTCCTCAGGCACTTGAAGGGTCTCTATAAAGCTACTTTAACATACACTGCATTAAAGTAGATACTAGAATATCTACTGACATCGGCATGAAAGATATTTTCTGAAGTTTAATTTATTTCAGGAGAATTTAAAAATACGATTTTGTGGTTCAAAACTAAAACAGTGAATTAAGCACTTTCTTTGAATTATCTCATTTAATCCTCAAAACAGGATGAATACTATTGTTATTCCTACTTTACAGATAAACTGAGGAATACAAGGATTCTGTAACTTGTTTGTATCTTGGTTTTGTTAATATACTCCTTCAGAGACAGGGGAACTATTAAAAGGTTTACCAATTAGATAATATGAGCTAAGAGTCTTTCATTATTGAAGCAAACAATATAAAAACATAATGAGAACAGTAGCTACAAATGCCAACATTAAGTGTATCCTGAGAAGAAACACTGAAAAGACAACTAAAGTTTTATTGATGAGAAAGGTGAAGTATATACTAATGTGAGCAGCATGGAGACTTCCATTCAAAGAGAATGGAAGGAAAGGAGACTAATGGATGCTTGGGGTTGGATGAAGAATTAGTTATTCGTGTTTACTTATGACTACAGCATCGATACATTTAACTGAGAATTAAGAAGAAATACCTGGAAAAGCAGAAGTTGAAAAACACTGCTATCAGAATATCATTTAACACTGATATGTGGTTAGTTAGAATATACTTGCTCCACTATTCTCAAGGGGAGTATTTCTCATATTATGAAAAAGGAGGACCTCTATTAGAATAATCTGGGATGCTTGCTCAAACTGCAAAATCACCAAATTTTATCAATCTCTGAGTGTGGAGACTCGGGTACAGTGTGATTCTTATGTACACTGATGTTTGAGAACCAGTGCTCAGGAAAATACTGCAAGGATACCATACTTTCATGCCACCTAGAAAAAGCATAAGCCTAAAGCAATAAAGCTATTTTAAAAGGTTATGAAATAAGCTGATATGAAAGTTTAAAGTCCACATTTAATCTATCACTCTATAAACAAATAGATGTAAATAAGTTACAAAAATCCATAACCTCATTTTTAGCCCTCAACATCGTTTCCTGGTATTTTCTAATTACCACTTTATAAATGAGGAAATATAGGCTTAGAAAGGTTGAGCGACTTGCCTAAAATCATACAGCTAGCAGAGTACGCAGAATTTTCAGCTCTAAGTTCTAAGCTCTCACCCGTCATACAGCCTTACGATGCCACGAATGTCGGAAGGAGAGACATGTGAACAAACTGGTGTACAAAATATATACAATAGTAAGACACAATGAGGACATGAAGGTCTAATAACTCTCTGGAAGAGTTGGGAAAAGCTTTAGAGTACTTCCTATCCGAAGCCAAGTCTTAAGAATAGTAGAAAAGCTACAAAAACAGCTTTTCAGACATAAAAAGCTAGAAGTTTGCTAACGTGGAACATACGGCACATGGAAGGAAATGGTTGGAAACTTTGGCTGAAGTCTAAGAATACAGAGTCATGTCACGCTAAGAGGTGAGGGCTCATCTTGTGAGGGGGAAACAAGGAATTTGAGGGTCTTAATTATACAGATAAATAATAAACTAAACCGTATTTTTGAAAAAAATAATTCAGACAGTAATACAGACATTGGGATAGGTAAAGAATGGAGATAGTCAGGAGCTGTTATCTTTTTGAAATAGTAATAAAACTACTTAGAATTTTCCAAAATTTGAATGTTACTGACATGGTAGCTTTTAAAAAATGGTCATGGAGAAGACTGTCCAAGAATAGTATGCAGAGTGAATATACAATGGTGGGATGAAACCCTACAGAGCAACCGAGCTCAAAAGACAAATGGAAGAAGAGTTGGGGAAGCAGACTGAGAAGGAATGGTTAGAAAGAAAATAATAACGGTAGCGTCTTATGAAGGGAGAAACAGTCAACACTAATAGATGATGATGCGGTCCAGTAGGATGAAATCTACAGAAAAGATGTTGCTTTTAGCAATTAGGAGGCCACTGATGATCTTTGTGACTTTCAGTAAGGCAATAAAGTCAAAAACAGGATTTCATCTATTTTTCCTTTTGTTATCATAAGAATATCCAAATTAGTATAATTATCTATAATTCTAAAGATACTGCTATAGTTAAAGTTTGTCTTTCTTTCTAAATTACTTTTCAAATACCATATTTTTATGCAAATAATGTGTGCCTTCGGTGCTTGCCAGCCACGCCCTCCCCATGAGGCACCCTCACATGAGCCAACTTGCCAGTCCTCTTCCACATGTTGCTGTAAAAAAAAAAAAACTAGCAGAACATGCTTACGAAAATACCTTGCACAGCGAGGGTGCAGCTGGCAAACAAATGCAGGAACTGCACATTATTTGCATAAAATACCATATATGGCAATATCTTTAAATACACCTTGGTAAAACAAAATTTAATCCTTTGAGGATAAATCTGGCTTTTGGAAACCTGCCAAAAGTCAATAAAAATCAGTTCTGATGATTCAGGAAGATAACCAAGCTGTGGATATGGCTAATTTCACCCAAAATGAATTATGAAAATATATAATTCATTCAAACAATTCCCAAGTTATTGAATGCCTATTATGTGACAGGCAGTGTTAGAAAAACAAGGCAGTTCTGTCAAAGTTCCAGCTCTTAACAGGTTTCAATGTGCTTGTTTCAAAAGAATGCTGTGAAAACTTAAAGCAGTATGATAGGCCACTTGGAAAATGATGAAATCCCATACCCTATTATACGTGAATAATGCACGCACTATATGCTTTCTCGCCTACCGCGCAACCTCCTTCTGCATTATTTTCCTAGGTGCACTATGCATATTACGTGTGTGGGTGTGCTATTTATGTGGGTGCATTATTTGCAGGAAATACGGTAGTTTTGCCATGATGATTTTCTTTATGATCATGTTAGGGACAAATATTGTAAGATGAAGGGCATCATATACTTTCGCTGAAAAAATTAACCAAAAGAAATCTGTATTTGTATAATTCTCTATTCATTCTAACAACTAACATGGGGTTGCATTGTAACTTAAATCTTGTTGAAGACAAGAAGTCTATTTGCATAACTTTCAGTTTCATATTTTAGAAATAAGACTATTCTGAAATCTTTTTCCTAACTTACTATGAACTTTCAGTCCTTAAAAGATCTTTTCTTCGTATTAAAAAAAATAAAAATAAAAAACAGTTGCCATCTAGTCAATTGTGACTCATAGTGACCCCCACAGGACAGAGTAGAACTGTCTCAAAGGTTTCCAAGCAGTGATTGGTGGATTTGAGCTGCCAACCTTTTGGTTAGCAGTCAAGTTCTTATTTTTTTTAGAGAATGAGAAACTCCTATATTTTGGCTCAAGTCTAGGTATATTTATGTCAGGGTCAGTTTGCGCTGTCTGTACTGATGCCTCTGAACCTGTTCAATCCTGCTGCCTGAAAGGAATGAAATTCTGAGATTCCATATAATTTAACCACTTATAATCATGGACTGGATATAATTTGTTCTGTTATTCTCAGGGAAGGAAATGACAGCCCAATTAAAACTTTAAATGAAACAGGACTATTGTTCTGAGCTTTATTCTTCTTAAACATACCAAATTCGGAATAAACCTCGCCTTTGATCCATTCCTTCCTGCTGGAAACCAACTGGGCTATTCTCCTACAGTCAAGAAGCACTTCACACTGCATTATCCTGAGGGCTCCAAAGGTAATATAACTCAAATTGCATCTTTGTCCCAGCAGTCCTTTCATAATACTAAAAAAAAAAAATACTATTTCACTTAAAAAAGAACTATCTGATCTTTATAACTTCAGAACCTCAGTTCAAACTATAAAGCAGGGACAGACAAATGAAGCACTACCTCAAAGAAATGGTGCCTGATTCTTAGTTTGCAGATCCCAAAGACTTAATTTGGTTAAATCCTAAAGATGTCAGTAACACTGACAGAAGCTAGCTACTAAAAGCTGGAAAACAATTTATATGATCAAAAAATGCAACCAAAATTAATACTTACTCAGCAACATAATTCCCCTAAAATACACAAACATCAAAGTGAAAACATTAAAGAACATTTAATTCTTACTTCTCTAGCATCCATCACTGTCCCCACACCAACTGTTAGAGCCATAGTTGGCACTTTCGACAAATCTCCATCAAAATATTTAGCATTTGCCAAAATGGTGTCCATTGCTAGAGTCTTTAATCTTGTTCTTGACACTAAACTGGATCCTGGCTCATTGAAAGCGATATGACCATCTGGACCTATTCCTTTTAAAAGAAAGACACATACACACATGTATATATTAATAAGTAAGGTTTCTCACATAAACTAAGATTTCTCATAGTTCAATGTGGTTTTAAGAGTAAAGAAATAATAAACACACTTACCTTGTTTTATTTTATAGTTGGATCCATTTCTGTACCTGATTCAAGTACTTCAATATTTTCTATATGCTTAGCATTGAGTTAGCATGATTCTAACAACACAAGTAAAATGAAGTATCACCTTACATTAGAATGGAAACCCTGGTGGCGTTGTGGTTAAGAGCCATGGCTGCAAACCAAAAAGTCAAGTCGGCAGTTCGATCCACAAGGTGCTCCTTGGAAACCCTCTGGGGCAGTTCTACTCTGTCCTATAGGGTCGCTATGAGCCAGAATTGACTTGACAGCAGAGTTTGTTTTGTTTTTACTTTAGAATAACTTTAGTTTATAAGGCACTTTCACGTGTATTATCTCAACAACAGATACATCTAAAAATCTTGAGAGACAAACTAGGTATATCTACCCCTCTCATCTGTCCTGTCTTTTTTTTTTAAAAAACTCAAAAGGAAACTTTGATGCTCAAGGATAATAGGTCACTCATTCAAATCACAATTTGAGATAGGATTCAAATTTAAGCCTTCTGATTCCCAACCCGGTGCTCTTTATACTCAGACTTATAAATTCCTTGGTTCTAGTTCAGATTTTTTTTTTTTTTTAGTCCAGATGGGGTAATTAACCAGTAACCTCTCTGTATTATAGTTCCTCACTGATAAAAATGTATACATTGGACAAGGTAACATCTAGGATAGTGGAGTTTTTTTTTTTTTAAACTTTGTTGACTGTAACCTATTATAAGAAGTACATTTGACATTGCAATCTAGTACACATACACACACATCACACATTTACACATACATAATTAAAACCAGAATTGCATGAAACAAAGAGCCACACAAGCTATTTTCTATTATATTCCATTTCATTAACAACAGGAACAAAAAGGAAATGTTAGATGTGACTGAATATAGTTATTTCATGCTTTAATAATGGATGACAACATACAATTTGAAAAACAATGCTTTGAAATACCTATTGCCAACACTTTCATATGCATATGAGGTGACTGAAAACACCTTGGCTTGGGTCAGGTGCACCTTAGTCCTCAAAGTGACATCTTTGCTTTTTAACACTTTAAAGAGGTCTTTTACAGCAGATTTACCCAATACAATGTACCCTGGGGTTTTCAACTGCCTCATATGCATGTGAAAGCCGTACAATGAATAAGGAAGACTGAAGAATAACTGATGCCCTTGAGTTGTAGGTTGACTCCACAGCACTGGGTTTTGAGTTGTGGTGCTGGTGAAGAATATTGAATATACCATGTACTCCCAAAAGAACAAGTCTGTCTCAAAAGAAGTATGGTCAGAATGCTCCTTAGAAGCAAAGATGACGAGACTTCGACTCAGTTTTGGACATGTTATCAGGAAGGACCAGTCCCTGGAGAAGGACACAATGGTTGGTAAAGTGGAAGGTCAGTGAAAAAAAAGAAGACCCTCAAGGAAATGGACTCACATGGTGGCTGCAAAGATGGGCTCAAGCATAACAACGATCATGAGGATGGCACAGGACTGGGCAGTGTTTCATTCTGTTGCACATGGGGTCACTATGAGTTGGAACTGACTCAACAGCACCTAACAACAACCGCCAGCACTAAATGTTCAGGATTGCCTTTAAAATATAGATAAAAATACAGCATTCCTCATTTGAGGTAAACAGGAAATAAATCTTTTCATAAAATCAAGAATTTCTCTACGACATAAATAAATCAAGTTTTATGTACGTTTCCTACTAATCAATCAGATATCTGGCAATCTCAATTAAAAAATAAACCCACAAGTTTTCTGAGTCATTAAAAGGTCTATTACATTTATATTCTGCATATTTACTTTAATGATTAGTGTATTTTACTGACTCTTAAAATAAAATTCTAACAAATTTTCCCCAAGTCTCAACAACATAAAATATGACAAAGAGTAACTTGGTTTTGATGGAGGAGAAAAGAGAATGAAGTGTAGGTATTTTTAATGTGGAGACATAAACCAGACCTACATAAACTTAATATGCATGGATGTTTCTTTTCCACTATTATGTATTTGCTTGTAAGTTCTGAATGGTAGGTGTGCATTTCTCTATAAATCTATAAAAGTGTTCTGTTCTTCCTTTTAAATATACATCTGTGCAAATATTTATATTTTTCTATATATGTATAAAGAGGAAAGGATAAAACTAGGAAAATATAAGTTCAAGAAAGGAAGCATTCTAACACTAGTCGTCTGGTGATGTGGGCCACACAGAAGTGCACAGCTAAGTTGAAATTATGAGGGAAGGTTCATGAAGGAGAAGGGTCAACACATGCCATGAACAACTGTCAAAAATTGAGATGCTGATATAAAACTACTTTTTTAAATGTTGAGAATATTTTACTAAGCTTTGCAAAATTTTCTTAAAAATAATCACAAAACCTAAAATCCATGCTAACTCTTCTTCAGCCTTCAAGTCTAAACTATCAGCACCTCTATGAAGTATCTCTAAAATCTGAGCCTGAGTTACATGTTGTCCTCTGTTGCTGTGGGAAACCCTGGTGGCATAGGGGTTAAGCGCTACGGCTGCTAACCCAAAGGGTAATTCTGCGGTATAGAATGTGAACTTCATGAATAAGGGATTTCTCTCCTTCAGTGCCATATCCTTGTCATTTACAGCAGCACATGACATACAGGATGCCCTCCATAAATAACAGGTGAATAAATGGATGGTTGCTACTCTTTGGTGTGCTCAGTATCGCTTCTTCCACCTCTGGCCTTCTCCTCTGCTCTGCTTCCCTTATCACAAGGACTACTGTTGTTAGGTGTCATCAAGTCAGTTCCGACTCACAGAGATCCTATGTACAACAGAACAAGGACCAGAACAACCATAATACCCTGCATCTCTCTTGGACTGAGTGACTGTGACCTAGGCATAAGTACATGTCCCAAGCTGAACCAATCAGAATCTTTCTCTGGAGAATCTGAAACTTGATTAGGGACAAAGAAAGAAAGAAAACATCTAGAACTGAAGGATTTGATAACATCACTGCAAGAGAAGGTTGATGAGTTCCTACTTCTGAGATCTGAGGTTTCCCAGTTCTTATCCTTCCAAAGAATTGGTTATTTCAACTCCTCCTTCCGTTCTGTGGGTCACCTTAGAATCACTCTAGTAAATTTGCTTTTGTTTTTTGTCCCCTTGTTAGTTTCTGTTACTTATAAACCAAAGAACCCAATCACATAACCAAATTAGGATAGTTTGCTTCCTTGTCTTCTTATATTTTACTCTTTAAACAAATACCTAAAGATAATACCTTTAGATTCTATCTACGAAATTCTGTTTGCATTTTGTACTGCTGGGGATGAGTCAGAGACTGTGTTATATGCCTTATCCATCCATCAGTTTTGCCATCAGAGGAATACTGAGAACTTGTGAGAGTATATATTTCCTTCTTTTGATTTGTATAGAGGGAAAGGAACTCTTGTTCCATTTCCGAGGAGTAAGCAATAGTAGATTAACATTTTCGCACTCTTTCTTCCACTCTACTGTTGTTTTTTTTTTTTTAATTAACTTTTATTAAGCTTCAAGTGAACATTTACAAATCCAATCAGTCTGTCACATGTAAGTTTACATACATCCTACTCCCTTCTCCCACTTGCTCTCCCCCTATTGAGTCAGCCCTTTCAGTCTCTCGTTTCGTGCCGATTTTGCTATCTTCCCTATCTCTCTTCCCATCCCCCCTCCAGTCAAGAGCTGCCAACACACTCTCCAGTGTCCACCTAATTTAATTAGCTCACTCTTCATCAGCATCTCTCTCCCCCCCGCTGACCAGTCCCTTTCATGTCTGAGGAGTTGTCTTCAGGGATGGTTCCTGTCCTGTGCCAACAGAAGGTCTGGGGAGCATTGCCGCCGGGATTCCTCTAGTCGCAGTCAGACCATTAAGCATGGTCTTTTTATGAGAATTTGGGGTCTGCATCCCACTGATCTCCTGCTCCCTCAGGAGTTCTCTGTTGTGCTCCCTGTCAGGGCAGTCATCGATTGTGGCCAGGCACCAACTAGTTCTTCTGGTCTCAGGATGATGTAGGTCTCTGGTTCATGTGGCCCTTTCTGTCTCTTGGGTTCTTAGTTGTCATGTGACCTTGGTGTTCTTCATTTTCCTTTGCTCCAGCTGGGTTGAGACCAATTGATGCATCTTAGATGGCCGCTTGTTAGCATTTAGGACCCGAGACGCCACATTTCAAAGTGGGATGCAGAATGTTTTCATAATAGAATTATTTTGCCAATTGACTTAGAAGTCCCCTCAAACCATGGTCCCCAGACCCCCGCCCCTGCTCCACTGACCTTTGAAGCATCCACTGATCTCCTGCTCCCTCAGGAGTTCTCTGTTGTGCTCCCTGTCAGGGCAGTCATCGATTGTGGCCAGGCACCAACTAGTTCTTCTGGTCTCAGGATGATGTAGGTCTCTGGTTCATGTGGCCCTTTCTGTCTCTTGGGTTCTTAGTTGTCGTGTGACCTTGGTGTTCTTCATTTTCCTTTGCTCCAGGTGGGTTGAGACCAATTGCTGCATCTTAGATGGCCGCTTGTTAGCATTTAGGACCCCAGATGCCACATTTCAAAGTGGGATGCAGAATGTTTTCATAATAGAATTATTTTGCCCATTGACTTAGAAATCCCCTCAAACCATGGTCCCCAGACCCCCGACCCTGCTCCGCTGACCTTTGAAGCATTCATTTTATCCCGGAAACCTCTTTGCTTTTAGTCCAGTCCAATTGGGCTGACCTTCCTTGTATTGAGTGTTGTCTTTCCCTTCACCCAAAGCAGTTCTTATCTACTGATTGATCAATAAAAAACCCTCTCCCTCCCTCCCTCCCTCCCCACTTCGTAACCACAAAAGTATGTGTTCTTCTCAGTTTTTTCTATTTCTCAAGATCTTATAATAGTGGTCTTATACAATATTTGTCCTTTTGCCTCTGACTCATTTCGCTCAGCATAATGCCTTCCAGATTCCTCCATGTTATGAAATGTTTCAGAGATTCGTCACTGTTCTTTATCGATGTGTAGTATTCCATTGTGTGAATATACCACAATTTATTTACCCATTCATCCGTTGACGGACACCTTGGTTGCTTCCAGCTTTTTGCTATTGTAAACAGAGCTGCAATAAACATGGGTGTGCATATATCTGTTTGTGTGAAGGCTCTTGTATCTCTAGGGTATATTCCGAGGAGTGGGATTTCTGGGTTGTATGGTAGTTCTATTTCTAACTGTTTAAGATAACGCCAGATGGACTTCCAAAGTGGTTGTACCATTTTACATTCCCACCAGCAGTGTATCAGAGTTCCAATCTCTCCGCAGCCTCTCCAACATTTATTATTTTGTGTTTTTTGGATTAATGCCAGTCTAGTTGGTGTGAGATGGAATCTCATCGTAGTTTTAATTTGCATTTCTCTAATGGCTAATGATCGGGAGCATTTTCTCATGTATCTGTTGGCTGCCTGAATATCTTCTTTAGTGAAATGTGTGTTCATATCCTTTGCCCACTTCTTGACTGGGTTGTTTGTCTTTTTGAGGTTGAGTTTTGACAGAATCATGTAGATTTTAGAGATCAGGCGCTGGTCTGAGACGTCATAGCTGAAAATTCTTTCCCAGTCTGTAGGTGGTCTTTTTACTCTTTTGGTGAAGCCACTCTACTGTTTTTAATTCACAGGGGAGGAGCTGGAAACCCCATTGTGCCTCAAGCCCCACCTGCAATCTCTAACCCAATGTAACCTTTAATAAAGCTGACATTTTGATCCCATTTGGTTCAGTTCTTAGTGTTTTTATTAAACAAACCCTGGAACAAAAGAAGGGTAAGTAGTAAGATCCAGACACCAAGCCTCATCTTTACAACCCAATGATACCTCCCCGCAAAAAACCTAACCCACTGCTGTCTAGCTGATTCCAACTCATAGTAACCCTATTGGACAGAGGAGGACTGCCTCACAGGGTTTCTAAGGCTTTAAGGAAGCAGACTGCCGCATCTTTCCCGCGGAGCAGCTGGTAGATTCAAACTGCAGGCCTTTCGGTTAACAGGTGACACTTAAAACCACTGTGCCACCACTGCTCCTGCAAACCTAAACCAATAAATGTAACAAATAAATAAGATTCACTCCTGTATGAGTACATTTCCAAAAATAAGGTATCCCAATACCCAAATAGGAAAAAGTTCAGAGAAAATGCAATAAACTAACCCTTCTCTCCCTATGCTCAAAGTGATTATGTCCACTAGAATGGTAACTATAAAATTTCAGACCCTGAATTATCAAGACTACTGTGAAAATGCTAATGGAGGAGCCAAGCAAACTCCTTTAAAACTTTTTTTTGGGGGGGTGGGGTGGGTAGGGGGAAACAACTACAGAAAAGTTAAAACAAAAATCTGTCTAAAAACAAAGTTCTTTGTAGTAGTTAAGAGTCAGTGATAAGCATAAATAATTTTAATTAATACTTCATCTACTTCCAAGGAAAACTGAGATGGCTTATAGTGAGGAAATGTACCAAAAACTTTTAGCTAAAAAGAAATCAGAAATGACTTAAAGTTATAAGGAAAAAAGAGAATTCTACCAGAAATCACATTAATATATAAATGCTTTCTGGAAAGCAGATAAAGAACAAACTGGAATTACAGCGTTCCTATCAGTTTCTTTTGTTTGTTTTCTTCCCCCAATGAAGTCTATTTCCTGGCACTGAAGTCCATGGATCCTTACCTAAGGTCAACAAATTAACAAAAAAAAGTCCTCAACTGAAGAAGGGAAAAAAAAAATCAGGCAGACATTTTTAATCATGAACCTCTAACAATTAACATTTTTTTTTTACATAATGGTATATCAGCGAAAACATTTCTTGATATAACTAAGATAAACAGATCCAGGTATAGGATATTCCAGTGATTCTACTTGATTCTGATATACAGTTTAGAAAATTTAAAGAATGAATGGTTTAGTATATTCCTTAAATGTTCTAAAACACCTATTGTCTTAGCCTTATTTTGATAGATGCAAAACGGAAATTATCCCAAAATTGAGTTATATGGACAAAACTGGAGGGTAAATGTTCTCTAGGAATACTGAAGCAATGTTAGCAAATTTTATTTAAAAACACAGATAATTTTCTATTTTAAAAAGCAAGAGTCTAACATGGATTTTCTTGCTCAGATAAATAATCACCCCATCTATGCAGGAAAATACATGGCATTGGTCTGTTAGGCAGGGATAAAAATTTCCTCAAAGAGGCTATTTCAGTCTCACTGGAATGCCCTGAAAGGTAATTCAGTCAAAACCTCAACAGAAAATTCAATAAACTAAGGAAAAATTATTTCAGCATCTAGAGTTCTAAGACAAAGAGAAGACTGAACACTGAAAACACAACTATTTCCAGTTACACTTTATGAGCTCAGTTAATTCTCACAACTCTGGACTGGTAAATATTAATTGTTTTACTGATGACTTATTATATTAAACTTACTTTACAAGGCCATGAACAGACAATAAGTAGGAGAAACAGGATGCAAATTTATGCCTGACTTTAAGGGCATCCAATCACCTCAATCGCAGATTAACTTCAGTACAGTTCTATGGAAGCTCTAATTCATGTAATTACGAGCACTTTCCTAATAAATTCATGGTAAGACCTATCCAGAAAACTTGTTAACTTAGGCTTTAGTATTTTTAGTTGAATAGTAAAAAATGCACCAAAAACAATTTTGGTTTTGGTTTAGTTCATGTTATACTATTCTGATTGTAATTATAGCTACCTGTTCCAGCTGTTTCTATGGATGACAAGAAACCATACTGTCATTACAAGAGAAGAAACTCTTTTTCCTAGTTTCAGTGGTAGATTATGTACCTAATTCATTTAAAATATAAATGTTCAATCAAGTTCTTTAGATATTTAAAATAATAGCCTCAACTTTTTAATGTGTGTGTGTATATATATACACACAGAAAATATACATCTACATGATTCTGATTCATGGTGACCTCATGTGTATGGAGTAGAAATGCTCCACCGGGTTTTCAAAGCTGTGACCATTAGAAAGGGGACTGACAGGCCTGTTTTCTGAGGTGTCTCTGGGTGGTGCTAACCTTCTGGCTAGTAGTCAAGTGCTTAACCACCTGTGCCATCCAATGACCTTCACATATAAACCAAAAATCAAACCCACTGCCGTTGAATTAATTCTGACTCATAGCAACCCTATAAGACAGGGTAGAACTACCTCATAGGGTTTCCAAGGAGTGCCTGGTGGATTCGAACTGCCAATCTATTGGTTAGTGGATGTAGCTCTAAACCACTCAGACATAGCTCTTAACCACTACGTCACCAGGTTTTCCACATACATACATGTTATTTAGAGCCCTGATGGTGCAGTGGTTAAGAGCTTGGCTGCTAACCAAGATGCCTACAATTCGAATCCAGCAGTAGCTCCTTGGAAACCCTGTGGGGCAGCTCTACCCTGTCCTATAGAGTCGCTATGAGTCAGAGTTGACTCAATGGCAATAGGTTATGTATTATTTACAGGTAGAATTTGGTCAATTAAACATTCATACACTTTGGAATTTATAAAGACAATTATAATGGCTGCTAACCTAAACGTTAGAGGTTCAAGTCCCTCCCAGTGGCATGTTGAAAGTAAGGCATGGTGATCTACTTTAAAAAAATCAGCCATTGAAAACCCAACAGAACACAGCTCTATTCTAACACACTTGGGGTCACCATGTGTCAGAAAGAACTGACTAGATGACAACTGGTTTAAAGGCTAATAATGAACAGAAGTTTTACATCATTCTTAACTGACTTCTCAGTGAGACGAAACAACTTAAGTGATCAGTATAGAAGCATTAAAATCCATCAGTTCCTTAAACAAACTTTAAGAGATTCAACCCTGTAATCAGATAAGGTTAGCGTCTTAGTTATCTAGTGCTGCTATAACAGAAATACTACAAGTGGATGGCTTTCACAAAGAGAAATGTATTCTCTCACAGTCTAGAAGCTAGAAGCCCAAATTCAGGGCACCAGCTCCAGGGGTAGGCTTTTTCTCTGTCAGTTCTGGGGGAAAATCCCTGTCATCTTCCCCAGACAAGGAGATTCTCAGCGAAAGGAACCCTGGGTCCAAAAGACGCGCTATACTCTTGGCTCTTGTTTCTTGGTGGTATAAGGTCCCCCCGTTTCTCTGCTCGCTTCTTTCTATCTCAAAATAGGTTGACTTAAGACACACCTAATATTGTAGATTGCTATGAGTCAGAAATCGACTGGGTTTAGTTTGGTTTTTAATACTGTAGATTGAGTCCTACCTCATTAACATAACTGTCGCTAGTCCCACCTCATCAACATCATAGAGAAAGGATTAACAACACACAGGAAAATCACATCAGATGACAAAAAGGTGGACCATCACACAATACTGGGAATTATGGCCTAGCCAAGTTGACAGATATTTTGGGGGGATACAATTCAATCCATGACAAATAGGTTGGAATTTTAAAGAAATTTTAAAAGGATAAGGTTATCACCGAGGAAAGGACGCAGATACTCTTTTTGAAAAGTGTAGTAAACTGTCAGTCCTAACAGGGTAAAATTAGAAGTGTAGCAGAGATTGGGACCTACCTCTTAAGACATGATTTAGACAATTCCAACTGTTAAAATTTTAAGTTTTTTTTTAATTAAAATAAAGTAGAAATCAGTAGTTGAATAAATAGGTATTATAAACAGTCACAGACATTCTTTATATTACACAGTGATGCCTTTTTTAAAAAAATTTTGTAACACCTAATTCAAATACTAACAATTGATTAACGGCAAAATGTTTTACATACCTCCAACAAAAAGATCTATTCCTCCAGCTTCTTTAATTTTCTTTTCAAATGCATCACATTCTGCTTGCAAATCTGCAGCATTTCCATCAAGGATATGAGCATTATTAGGGTCTATATCAATATGCTTAAAAAAGTTATTCCACATATAAGAATGATAGCTTTCAGGATGATTTCTGGGAAGTCCTAAATATGAAATTAATAAATATAAATGTAACTATTTCCAGAAATAAATCTAAAGTTTATTTTTCTAATTAAGCCATAAATGCTACTTAAATTATATGGCCCTTCTATACCATATTCAATTTAAAAGCATTTTATGTGGAACATATGCTTATTACATGACAGGAATTATCTTAATCACTTTACATGGATGTATTAACTCTATTAACATGCACACCTAAGGAATTCCTATTATCATTCTCATCTTACAGATGAACAATTAGAGAACAGGTAAGTTTAATAACTTTCCCAAAGTCACAGAGCTCACAGGAAGGCTGGGATTCAAACACAGAAAGGCTAGTGAATGTTTGCTTACACACTCCACTCCACCTCTCAAATGCATAAAGTATTAACCAACGCACTGATTTCTGTGTTATGCTCGATGTAAGTTAATCAGCCATTCAGCTGAACTGCTGGCCTGCATTTCGCCTCTGCTCTTTCTAAATGCATGTGAAGCACACCGAGTCACAACAGCTCTTTGGCTCTCACTTATGCTGTCATATAAAATGCCTATAAAGCATTTGTCGCTTAAAATACATTAGTACATTTTTACTTGCCAATAATCCTCCAGTACACAAACTGAAAATGGATTCCAAGTTTAAAGTTTAACACAGAGTTTCTACACATAACAGACCTTTCCAGTTAAGCAAGTTAACATTCAATAAACAAGAAAAGCTTCAGGGCTTGAAATAAATATTAACATTATATTTGAAAAAATATTTTACAATTTACTTTTACTCACATATTGCTTAATTTATCCCCACCACAACATTGGTTTTAACCCTGCTTTAAGAAAAGACTTAAAAAAGAGTCAGAGAATGAGAAACGTGACGGATTGGCTCAAGGTTACATGACTGATAAGTGGCAGGGCCCAGGATGAATACAGATCGTCTGATTTCTCTGGTCTAACACGCTTCCACTATTACATGCTGTCATCATAAAGAGTTTTATATAAACCCTCAACCTCATCACAAAGCACTACATTATACTTTAGAAACATATTATTTTATTAAAAATACAAAATATACCCAATGTATTCAAACATAGCTTACCAACATATTCATCCATGTTAAAGGTCTTCACATATTTAAAAGAAAGGTCTCCATTCTTGTGATATTCTATTAGTTTTTTATAACATCCTAAAGGTGTACTCCCTAAAACAGATAAAGATTACATTTTTTAATATAACTTTAAAATCTGTTTTTTAAAAAGTTCTTAACTTTATTCTTTTCTGATTTAACAATTATTCTATATTTCTAATTTATTAGGTAGTTATTACTTCAAACACATATTTAACAAATATACATTAAACAAAGTAGTCTCTTTACAGAGTACCTTGAAATTTCAGTAATTTGATATACTAAAAAGTACAATTCATGCAAATTACCCAAGTTGAAAAAAACTATTATTTGTAGAATTTTCTAAATAAACCTGGAAATCTATCACTAGAAATTACAGTTTGAAAAACTATTCTTGAATTGTTGAGTATCTAGAATTACTATTGAAATTCCAAGATTAGAAACTTCTAAAGAGCACATTTAAATTAAAAGAAAAATCAACATCCCATTTTTTGTGAAAAAAATCTTTATTAGAGAAGGATTTCCAGTATAAACGATACACAAAAGGGTCAAGTGCTGACCGCTTAGTGAAATCAAAGGGCAAACTGGAGCTAAATTTAAATACTGTCCCTACTTTCAAAAATAATTTCTGAAACTAACAAGGATTGAGGAAAGGACTTCAACCTTCCTGTTTAACTGGGCCTCCTGTTCCTCATTTTGTATTATCTTCAGCACATTTCCACTAAAATGTGTAACGTAAAGTGAGAAAGAGAAGTTTAAGATAGAGGACTTGCAGGAAATGGGATCTTGGCTTTGAATACATCATGTGTTTTCTTAGTTTTATTGCTTATAATGGATTCCTTTACATGTTTTTTAAAATTAATATTTGAAAAGAGAATTTTGTTTGATGGTGTTGTGCGATCACCCACCCATTGCCATCCAGTCAATTCCGACTCATAGCGACCCAATAGGACAGAGTAGAACTGCCCCATAGGGTTTCCGAGGAGTGCCTGGTAGATTTGAACTGCTGACCTTTTGGTCAGCAGCTGTAGCACTTAACTACTATGCCACCAGGGTTTCCTGCTGTGTTATATGACACAATAAATATAAACGAATTTAGTCATTTGGGAATGGTCTTTCTTGTTTTCTAAATTTGCTTTGTGTTTTTCATTCTATTTCTAATCTGGAAGGCTAGACTGATTGCATTCTTATAACAAGCTAGCTACCTGGTCCTTCCAGTCCTGGCTGGAGTATTGATTTCTATTCCACCCACCATCATGGAGGCCGAGGGAGAACTTGCACAGAAAATTTCTACTCAAATAGCAGGCAGAAGTCTGAGAGAACTAAACTAAACTAAAAAAAAAAAACAAAAAAAAACCATTGCCCTCAAGTCAATTCTGACTCACGGTGACCCCATGTAGTCTCTGGCAAAAAAATACTAAGGAAGTTCAAGAGTAGTAAATATTTAGCAAGAACTAACATGGCTGAGACAAAGATTATTAAGACTGTTTCTGTCTTGGGAGAACTCACAAAATAGGACTAAAACAAGTAGAAAATACTCACGACAAATGGAAAAACATTGTAAATAATCTTAAAAAAAGTCCGGAATACTACAATGAACCAAAAGAGAAAAGTCTATTCCAGGAAGGGTCAAAAAGGATAACTTTTCAACTGAAAGCTTAAGAAGGGGAAGAATTCCAAAAGTCAAAGGTGGGCAGGGCATAATGGGAAAAGAGGAAGGCTCAGAGATGACACCCGTATGCCTACCGTGTGCTAGATGCTGTGCTGATGTTACATTACCTCAGGCAAACCCCCACAACCTTGGGAGTCTCACATTATCTTTCTCATTTTGAAGATGGAAAAATTGGGTCAAAAAGATTAAGGAATTTGCCAAATCTCACATGGCAGTAAAGTCAAGGATTCAAATCTAGATCTGTATGTTTCTAGAGCTCATGCAGTTTTCTCCGTATTATACGCAAACAACATGAGTAAAAGTAAAGAAGCCAGCAAGTTCAAGCCTTAATTTTTGAACTATAAGCCGTCCAGTTTGCCTAGCATGATTCAGGGTAAGAGAGTGGTGGAATTAAGGCTGAGAAGCAGGTCAGGCCTACAGCACGGAAGGCTTTAAATGTCAGGCTCATTAAGATCACTTCAGTGAGTATATATTGAGCAGATAATCCCCAGAAATTGTGCTTGGTGGAGGGACAATTACAACACAGCATGATACTTGCAACTACAGATATGTACGTTCAAGAGTCAAAAGCAGTCAGTGAGAGGGTGTAACTAACATTGTCAATGGTCAATAATGTAGAACGAAAAATGTCAACGAAGCTTTTTCCAGAGACACTGCCTTGGCAGGTGTATTAGTAGGCAGTTATGCTCTCCAAAATAAAGCATAAGTTGTAGATCTAAATATACAAACACACGTTTAGCACTGCTGACATTTGAAGCTTTTCTATCCCCACACTTGAACTACTGTTTATTTCTGCTGCATAATTAAGATAAGAAGAAATTAGGGCTACTATCCTGAGTGTAACCCAGGTTTATAGTACGCAAATTTATACGGAAGCCATGTTCAACACCCAGGGCTCACACATCAGAAGTGGGGATGGTAAGGGGCAGAGCGCTAGTGTGCGTAGTTTTTAACCACCCCCACCCCCTTGCCACTCTCACCAAGATCTACTGCTCTGGAACAAAAAACAAACAAACAAAACCACAACAAACAAAAAAGCAATTTAATATGCTAAAAAATACTATTAGTGGAAATTACCCAAGTAGAAAAAAAATTATGATTTGTAGCTTGTATGTAGTTGGCATGTATGGAAGGAGGAGCAGGAAGAGACGATATTCTGTCAAAAAAGAACACACTTACAGAAACCTAAAATTAATAAAGCATTTACAATATTCAAAGCATCATACGCTATATTATTTGAAGCCTCAAAACAGCGTTATAAGCTATTATTATCCTTATTTTATAGGTAAGGAAACCAAGGCTCAGGGATATAGCATAAAATGGCATGTCATCACCAAGAAAGTTGCAGCTCTGATTCCAGGTCCAATGTTATTTCCTGTGGAAGTCACAGGTCAACAATACCAAATACAGTGCCATAAGATCAATGATACTACCTGATTATTTTTTTAAGGGAATCCTTAATAGAACTAAGTCCAATAAAATATGCAATTAATGCTTATGTTTATTCTGTGATAGACACACCAGTCTTCAAATGTTTCACTTGTAATACTTCTAGAACAAAAATAAACACAGATATAGCAAAGCGCTAATAAGACAGTATAAGGCATATGAGGTGAAATTAAGAAGCAATAGTACATACTTCAGGTACCTTTTAACAATTAATAAGAAGGCTTGTCTACTAATAAATTATATGAACAGGAAAAGTAATGCCCCTAAAAGCAAACAAAGGAAAGATCATTAGAGAAAGCTATAAAAAATATTACGACAATAACTTTAGTTAGGATATTTCCTATTGCCTTTTGGAGTGGTAGGTGAGACAGAATCTCAACACAAGAAAATAGTAACTAAGTTTACCTGCTAAATATATATTTATTTCTGACTTATTTTAATTATACACTAATATGGTCAACCAGCGATACAGCAAGAAGCAAATGAGAAAAATACTAAGAGAAACCCTACAATCCCACCATTTTGACTATCTAAAATGGACAAAGTAGTTTATTACCTGTAGGTAAACCCAGGGTAAAATATCTGTCCTGTCCAGGTTTGAACTGAATGATGCGATTACAGATGTATTTGGCCGCCCATTCACTAGCCAAGTCATAGTTATCAAGAATTACAAGCCTCATTATGATGATGCACAGCGTCCAGGACAAGAAGTTCAATCCTGAGAAAAGTCCATTGTAGAGCGCTTTAGGTAATTTACAGACAAAAGTATAACATACTGATGACTTTAAAAAGGACACGCATATGTACAAAATACAACCAGTCACATCTCCAAGTTTAAAACAGTAATAATAGTTGTTCTTTTTTTGAGGAGACTCTGGGCTCTTGGCAGTGGACTAGGCCATGTAAATTCATATATTCTTCTTTACAAAAATATTGTAAAATAAACATAACACCCAGTTTTAGTAGATGAGAAAAGGGACCCACACAACTTTACTGAGGTCATGCTGGTAGTGCCAGAATTCAAATCAAAGCAAACCGATTACAAAGATACCATACCACGCTGCGTCTACAGGGATAATGTATCTTACTAAACCAACATAAAAATACCCTAATGGCAAACAAAGCAGTATTCATTTCTTCACTGCACATTAACGGTAGTAATGATTATGCAACGACTTTTGAGTTACTTATTAAAATCCAGAGCTCTTATAATGTAACAACCAAATCTCCCTTTTGTTAGTGTTTTTGTAAAATAATATATATTCATTGTACAAATCTCAATCAACACAGAAACATAAACTGAAGAAAATAAAATCAACCCAAATTTCACCACTCAGAAATAATTTCATCTCTCTATGCACACATATAGAATATACAGAAATAATTTTATAACAATGGGATATTAGATATGCTATTTTAATAAAAAATTTAATTTTACTTGAATGCAACAAAAGAAAAAGAAAACAAAGTAAAGAAACTGCTGACCTCTGGGGAAAAATAATTTTTTTCCACAAAAAGCAGTTTTAGTTCCTAAAAGATTCCTCTAAGGTTAAGAAAAATTACAGTACAAATATTAAGAGATCAGAGAAATTTTTACTATATGACTCCATTTTAGACAGTGTGGGTTGATTACCATGAAAGTTATGAAAGCTAGCATTCTCATACTTCTTGGCACCTCCTGGTTTCCCTAAGATATAGTTGTTTTGGTGCCATCAAGTTGATTCTGACTCATAGCGGCCCTATATGACAGTAGAACTGCCTCATAGGGTTTCCTAGACTGTAATCTTTACAGAAGCAGACCACCAGGTCATTTCTTCCCACGGAACCATTGAGTGGGTTTGAACCACCCACCTTTCAGTTAGCAGCCTAACTCCAAACCGTTGTGCCACCAGGGCTCCTTCTGTAAGATACATTACTTATTATCAAGATTCATAACATTTATATTGTTTTCTAAACCATAATTCCAAAATTTTAATTCTTAGTTTTCTATTCAAATGGATCAACTACCACCACCAATCCTTCTACATGGCTTCAGTAATCCTGAGTTATTTACCCACGCACTTTACATAGACTAATAAATTCTTTTAAGGCGATGAAGTAGGTGTTACTACAATGTAATCTTGTTAAAAAATAATACATGGAGCCTAAATGATGTCTTTAAAAACACAATGATCTAGAATTCTGGAATAACAACAAAAGAATTACGATCTAGAATTCTGGCACAGTAACAAGAGATCTACAGCATTTACTGATGATAATTTACATAATAAGTCATAAATTCAGCTCCACAAATGGGCTTGGCCTCCATCTAAATTCACCAATAATCTAACGTCAGAAGCAATTTTAAAGTTATATACCAAAGAATCAGGAATATTTGCTGTTATGATCATCAAGAAATATATTTGTTTCTAGTAATAATACTCAGAAAAGGATTACTAATAAAGACAAAAAATTGAAAGGTAAGGAGAAGGAAGGACAGTAGAGTTTTCCAAGTGTCTTCTCTGCTATTGGCATTTTACATGCTATCTTATTTACGTCAGTTCAGTACACTTCCAAGGGTCTACTAAATGCCAAGTATTATGTTAGTTTCTGTAGACACAAAAGATAAGGTCAAGGCCATTAAAGGACTTAAATAATACTTTCTGAGGTAGAAATCATCATTCTCGTTTTTCACATGAAAAAACTGAGACACTGAGAAGTTCACCGCCCATGCTTTAAAGTGATCAAGTGATGGAAGGAACTGGGTTTTTAAAACTAAGTCTATTTGACTCAGACTCATGCTTCCAATGTAAGGTTTTCACAAAGTGCCTTATCAGTAAGAAACACTTAGGAAACTTACTAAAAATACAGAATCCCAGACTCCCCAACAGATCTGAAATGGGGTTTAGGGAGTCCGTACTTTTACAAATATTACAGGTTTATAATCAAATTAAATTTGGAAAAGAACAGGCATGCTGACTTCCTTGCAAGGAGGTTCAAGCAAGTCCCCCAAACCAAGGCACAAGCAAGTTTGTTTTTTTTTTTTAAATTATTTACAGTAACAGAGTTCACCTTCAAAAGTCTGGATCACCTCACCCACAGGAAACTAAAATGTCTTCACCACATACTTACACACCCACTGCCATCTTCTTCATATAAACAAACGCGCCTTTTCCCAATCCCCCAAAATCCAAACTGCTGTGGCCCAGGGCGACTCTCTGGCATCACAACCAGATAAAACTCAAAACAGGACCCAGCACCGCCCCTTTCCTCGTCTTCCCTCCCGTGCCGATTCATTCTGGAAGAGCATCGCTTGGGGAAATGACTGCTCAACGAAAGTCTGAGAACTTGAGAGCCGGATGGGAACCTACACACCATTCAGGTTGCACAGCTAGTTAACAGAAGGACCAGGACTTGAACCTGGACTTCCAGAATCCCCGCTAAGCTTTTACCTACACCATGTTGCACCTAACTTGAAAAGGTCTCTGACGCCCGGGCCACGAAGAAGCGCGCTGGGCAGGGGTGGCCTGGCCACGCGTGTTCGTGACTGATCCCGATGAGAGTCGAGAAGCAGCACAGATGTCAGCTGTCCCTGCCCGGAAGGCGGAGGATGCCGACCCACTTCAACTGGGAGGGCTGCTGGGCCCATTCACTCCGCAAACTATAATGAATGCAAATGACAGGAGGACTGTTACGAATTTCTAACAAGTGTGCGGAGAAGTGTCAGGAGAAAGCCGCCGGATAGGAGGGGCCAGGGACCCAATTCCCAAAAGGAAGACCTGCTGGGCTTGAGGGGAAAGGGCCGGAGCGCCAGTCGCCCCTGCCTCGAGGTGCTCGGGACCCGAATCCGCCCGGGGCCCCGTCTCCGCACAAAGCACACTCGATGGTACAACAGCCACGCCAAGGGCAATCGCCTGAGTTCCCATTTCCAGGCTGCCACCCTAGACTCACCCGCTGACCCACCGGCTCTTCGAAAGCTGGAGCAGCGGGAATAATCAACACCCAAGAAACAGCGGGCGGTCGCCGCCGGCGCGGGAGCGCGGAACACAAGGACCCGGATGGAAACCTAGGCGCCGGAAAGGACGGACAGGGCCTACGGGCACTGCGCATGCGCGCTGCCTCTTGGTCGTCCTGAACTGTGATACCCAGGGTCCGCCTGAGTTCGGTGCGGGAGGGAGTCTTTCCAACCTGGGAGTCTCTGATTTCTGGAGCATCGCCTTGCTGCTACAATTTTTTCATCTCACAAAGATTAAATCGCTGTGAATTGTAAATGTTTAGTAGATTTGGCCTGCAATGCCCATACACAAGCATTGCTTTAGATGTTGCTTATAAAGGCACTATGAATCTGTCTGTCTTTACCCCAAGCTGATGAACGTCGACTGTGCAAGCAACAATGACAGCTAGGCAACTTACATCAGTAAAGCTCATCAAAGAAAGTTAAATTTGTTAACTCTAGGCAATCATGTATTATGGGGAAACTTGGAGCACCTCACTGAGGGGGCACTAAGGGGCTTTTTATAGGGTTTGGTCTTAAGGTGCATGATTCAAAGAAAGGGATAGAAGACATAGGAATCTCCTTTGATTTGGGTATCACAGAACTCTGTTCAGAAGGTGAAAGGACTGAACGGAAGCAGGTCTGGGGAAATTGTTGGTGAGGTGTCACTTTCGACTCATTTGCGACCCCATGTACAACAGAAGGAAACACTGCCTGGTGTGCCATTGTCACATTCTTCGCTATGCTTGACCCCATAGTGCAGCCACTATGTCAATCCATCTCATTGAGGGTCTTTCTTTTTGCTCACTCAGTGACATATGAGGCCATTGAAAATACCATGGCTTGGGTCAGGCGCATGCACCTTGGTGCTTAAAGTGACATCTCTGCTTTTTAACACTTTAAAGAGATCTTTTACATCAGATTTTCCCAATGCAATACGCCGTTTGATTTCTTGACTGCTGTTTCCATGGGTATTGATTGTGGATCCAAGGAAAATGAAATCCTTGATAACTTCAATCTTTTTTCTGTTTAATATGATGTTGCTTATTGGTCCAGTTGTAAGGATTTTTGTTTTTTTATACTGAGGTGTAATCAATATTGAAGGCTGTAATCTTTGACCTTCATCGGTAAGTCCTTCAAGTCCTCTTCACTTTCAGCAAGCAAGGCTGTGTCATCTGCATAATGCAGGTTGCTAAAGAGTCTTTCTCCAATTCTGATGACCCATTCTTCTTCATATACTCCAGCTTCTTGGATTATTTGCTCAGCATACAGATTGAGTAAGTATGGTGAAATGATACAACCTTGATGCACACCTTTACTGACTTTAAATTACACACTGTCCCCTTGTTCTGTCCGAACAACTGCCTCTTGATCTACATAAAGGTTCCTCATGAACACAATTAAGTGTTCTGGAATTTCCATTCTTCTCAGTGTTACCCATAATTTGTTATGCTCCACACAGCTGAATGGCTTTGCATAGTCAATAAAACACAAGCAAACATCTTTTTGGTTATTTCTGCTTTCAGCCATGTCATGGATTGAATTGTGTCCTCCAAAGTACAGGTGTTATCAGTTTGGCTGGGCCATGTTTCCCTGTAGTGTGTGGTTGTCCTTTATCTTGTGATTGTAATTTTACGTTAAAGAGGATTAGGGTAGAATTCTAACACCCTTACTAAGGTCATATCACTGATCCAATGTAAAGGGAGTTTCCCTAGGGTGTGGCCTGCACCACCTTTTATCTTACAAGAGAAAAAGGAAAGAGAAACAATCAGAGAGTTGGGGTCCTCATACCAGCAAGAACGGAGCACTGCGAGCAGAGCACATCCTTTGGACCTGGGGTCCCTGCGCCTGAGAAGCTCCTCGAAAAGGGGAAGATTGAGGACAAGGACCTTCCTCCAGAACCAACAGAGAGAGAGCCTTCGCCTGGATCTGACGCCCTGAATTTGGACTTGGAGCCTACTTTACTGTGAAGAAATAAATTTCTCTTTGGTAAAGCCATCCACTTGTATTTTTGTTACAGCAGCACTAGATGAATAAGATAAGCCAGGATCTATCTGACATCAGCAATGAAATCCCTCCTGAATCCAGCTTGAATTTCTGCAGTTCCCTGTCAATGCACTGCTGCAAATGTTTTTGAATCATCTTCAGCAAAATTTGACTTGTGGGTGATTTTAATGATACTGTTCAATAATTTCTGCATTCTGTTGGGTCATCTCTCTTTGGAATGGGTCCAGATATAGATCTCTTTCAGTCAGTTGGCCAAGTAGCCGTCCTCCAAATTCTTGCCATAGATGAGTGAGTGCTTCCAGCTTTTTATCTATTTGTTGAAACATCTCAAGGAGTATTCCATCAATTACTGGAGCCCTTTTTCCACCAATGCTTTTGGTGCAGCTTGGATTTCTTCCTTCAATATCGTCAGTTTAAATTTTTATTGAGAAAGCAGCAATCACTCAAAAGGAAAAGGGTTGTATTGTGTGCCTTTGGCCATGTCCCATTAGAAATAATGTTTAAGGTTCTGTTAGGAAAAATATAATCTAATTACCAGCATGGGCTGAGAAGTAGACTCAAGGTTCTGTTTCTCAGATGTTGCGAAGTTAAGATAAATGTGAAATGTTTTGTCCCTAAGTCCCTTACTTGAAGTTCTGCACCTGGGTTGCAAATCCTTTTAAGCAAAAGGGAATTTTCCATTCTCACTTATATTACTTCAAACAGCAATGTTTTTCATAGTCTATCATATTAGACAACAAGTTTTCTTAGCGTTATAGCCTTAAGTTAGTTTACAAAAGCAGTTTTTAACTTCTTCCCAGTACTGAAATTTACCTAATAAACATCAGTTGTGTACCTACCCTGGTGAAAAAGGCCAGCAAGTAATAATAATAAAAGAGAATTTCTCAGGGAGTATCGTTAGAGCAGAGAAGGACATTTGTGAAATGTATATTTTCTCAATGGTTTTACCTCTTCTTTTTTTTTTTTTTTTAATGTTTTTGACACTAGAGAAGTAAGTTCAGTCCTTGCTATAAGTGTCGTGGTTAATTCTGCCTTGACTGCACTGTATCATGTCTAGAATTCACTTTTCTCTTAAGTTGGTGTTTCTCACCTCTTGCAACCTGTAATGGTTAAGATCGTGTGTCAACTTGGCTGGGCCATGATTCTCAGTGGTTTGGCAGTCGTATCATGTTGTGATCACTTCTATGTTGAGATCTGATATACCGTGATCACCCCCATGATGGGATCTTCTGTGAGTAGCCAAACAGTTGAAAGAGTGTTTCCTTGGGTATGTGGCCCTCATAGAGTATAAGTGGACATTCTGGCAAGGTTCATGGGCTTTTTGCTAGGGCTGAATCCTGCAGCTGGCTCCTCTTAATCTGACCTCTGGTTCTTGAGACTTGAGCTAGCAGCTTACCTATGGTCTTGCCTGCCCATCTTGGAATTTGTTGATCTTCACAGCCTGTGAACAAGAGGCCTACTCTCTGACTTGCCAATCTTGGGTTCGCCAGCCCCTGTGGCTGCATGAAATCAGGAGACGCCCTTATTTTGACCCACGAACTTGGGACATTCCAGCCTGTACAACCTCATGAGCCATTTCCTTTCTATAAATCTCTCTCTCTATATATTTATATGCCTTACTGGTTTTGCTTCTCTAGAGAAACCAGCCTAAGACACAACCCATCTGCCACACTCAATGTACCAGTATTAAAGCAAGAAGATACTGCAACCGAAGGCAAAATGTTTAATACCAGACAGAAAAATTGTCTTTCACATGGGCATAGACAGGGAACCTGAGTCATTCATATGTTCATTCAATAAAATGTTTACTGAGATTCTATTATGTACTAGACACCAAACTGAGGAAAACAGACAGTTCCCACCCTCAGTGAACTCAGGAAAAGCCTTGTGAGGATATAATCGCCTTCCTCCTTCAGATCACCCAGTAAATCCTAATAAAGCGAAATAGTCCCTCTCATGAGAACTTCTGATGAGGCATTCCTTTATGTTTGGGGATGACCTGCCTAAGCATAGAAAAGATCTGTATCTTGCCCTCCAAATAAAGCCTGAAGAAATAGCATGGCTGGTCCTCTGAAAAACATTTTGGGGAAGAGTTTGGTGTAAGAATTTGAACAGGCTGTAACCTGGGAAGTGACAGGCTTACAGTGGCTAGTAGGTAATAAATATGGCTATGTTGGCGTCAGGAAAATATGCCTGATGACAGTCCTAGTCTACTACAGGTCACACAGAGGGACCAGAGAGGAGTCATACCATGTGATCCTGAAAAACTTGGGTAAAAATTGCATGGAGGAGACATCTGAACTCTAATTTCACAAGGGGGAAGAAGAATCAAAATCAACAGCCCAAGGCTGATTCCTATAAGGCAGGGTCAGGCATGCCTCCTCTCTCCACCATTTGTACCAATTCTGACACCAGCCATCCCTCCTACAGCATCTCTATTTCTCTGCTGGACTTGATAATTCATTGCAATGGCCACACAGAACTTACACACAATACTTATAATTATGGGGTTTGTTAGGGAAATAATAGGTTACAGAAGCCCTGGTGGTGTAACAGTTAAGCGTTTGGCTGCTAACCAAAAGGTTGGCAGTTTAAATCCACCAACCACTCCTTGGAAACCCTGTGGGGCAGTTCTGCTCTGTCCTGTAGGGTTCCTATGAGTTGGAATTGACTCCACAGCAACAGGTTTGATTTTGAACAGGTTACAGTTCAGGTTCAGCAACACTCAGGATACAGTTCTTCCACTAGAACAGCCTCTTCCCAGCCGCGCTCGCAGGCAGGTCTTTCCCTGGCTCTGGGTCTCTGCCCTGCTCAGGGAAGTGTTGCAGAGCTCTTTAGCTCTGTCAGTAAGACAGAGGCACCCTATTCCACTAGTAAGCCTCAGACTGTAGGCATTCAGCTCTCACTCCTTAAGCCAGGAAACCCACTGTGCCACATCCTGGTAGCCTCCCCGTCGATGTTTCTCTACCACTGCTTCTCACTGTCTTTAGTATTACATCTCTCTCTCTCTCTGTCTCCTGGTCCCAGGAGCTTCTCAGCACAGGGATCCTGGGTCCAAAGGACACACTCTATCTACTACTGGCTGTTCTCTCTTGATGGTGAGAGGACTCTCTCTTTCCCACCTCTGGGATGGCTCAATTCAAGCCAAGCAGAATGGCAAAACTGACTAATCCCTTTGGTGGGCCACAATTACCCTATTTGAACAGTCCCACCCAACCACTTAGGTGGGAGTTACAATACCATGACAAGAAAGTCCACGCAAAAGCAATCAGTCGCACCACAGCTTGTCAAAGTTAGTTGATATAAAGTCTGAAAAAGTGTTTCAGGCAGCACCAAAAAATTTCAGGCAGCATGTATCATGCAAATAGAAGGAAGGGACGAAAGATACTTCAGCAGATACCATTGGGGATGATGAGACATCTGTCCTTACAGTGGATGTTGGAGAAGATAGAATGACCCCAGAATAAATGTCTCTACGTGGAACAGTATAGTAGCCTCTCCACCTTAGATCAGATGCATGACATCCTGGGGAGAGAGTGGTGTGTGTGGGGGGGTGGATACTCAAAATCAGCAGAATTTGTATCTGAAACAAGTAACCTGAAAATAACTGGTTTAAGTTCCTTGCCCACAGGGGAATGGGCCTTGATATGAAGATTCAATTAAAAGTTATATCGAAGATAATTACTATGTAAATATATTAATGTTACAGGAAACTATGAAATGGCACATCAGAATTGATGGCTTACAGAATTTATGTATTACAAAATGTTTTAGCAGGGGAACGCCATAATCAGATTTGTATTTAAAACAAAAAGACATTGTATGCCTGTAAAGAGCAGATTGAATTTGGGTCAGGAGTGGATTTGAGTAAACTAGATTTTGCCAGATAGAGAATACAAAGGACAACCCTGTAAACCCAGGAAATAGCCTGAACAAAGATATGCAGGCAGGAAGGCAAAGGTGTATACATGGCATTTTCAGTGACTCCCATGTGGCTAAGAGTAGTGTATATTTCGAAAGCTAGCCAAAGATGAGTATGGAAAGATAGATCAGGATGAGATGGTGAAATATCTTGTGATCTATTTGTAGTAATTTGACTTTAAATTGTAGGCAGCGAAGAGCCTCTTAAGTTTTTGAACTTGGATAAGAGACTAGCAGATATGTGTTTTAGGTAGAATAGGGTATAATGGTAAGGTTGTATTATAGCAGAAAGAATCAAGAAACAGAAAGACTCCAGGCTTGTTTTATATTTTTCTCTGTCCATCCCCTAGTATCAGACATTTCACAAAGGGTTTATAGTATTTTTCAGGAGTGGATGCTAGATTTTGTCCAACACTTTCTCTGCGTCTGTAGATGATGGCATAGCTTTCCATTTTAGTCTGTTTGTGAATTACAGTGATTGATTTTCAAATGTTAAGCAAACCTTTCATTTCTCGGGTAAACCTCCTTGGTCATGATGTATTATCCTTCTTATATATTTCTTGTTGGATTAGATTTGCTAAAATATTTTAAGAATTTTTTTTCATTTATGAGGGACATTACTGTGTAATTTCTTCTTTTTCTTTTTTTTGCAAAGTCTTTGTCTGATTTTGGTATCAGTAATTCTGACTGAAATAGGAAATATTTCCTCTTATCCAATTTTTTTGAAGAATTTCTATAGACTAGGTAATTGTATTATTTCTTTCTTAAATATTTGATAGAATTCACCAGTAAAGCCATCTAGGCCTAGAGTTTCTTTAAGGGAAATTGTCTCTACAAATTCAATTATTTGAATAGATACAAGACATTAAGGCTATCTACTGCTTATTTTTTTTATATGGTATAATTTATAACATAAAGTTCACCATTTTATAGTGTAAAATTCAGTGGCCCTTGGTGACAACTGCACAGCAATGTGAATATACTGATGTATATTCAGAATTTTCCAAATTAATGTTCAAATGATCCAAAATTAGACAGCGGTGATGATTTCACAACACTGTGAGTATACTTTCTAATTTTGGAGCATTTCCATCACCACAAAAAGACTTCATACCTGTTAGCAGTCATTCCCAATTCCTTCCTTACCTCATCCCTGGCAACCACCTATCTTTCCTTCCCTATGAATTTACTTATTCTGGTCATTTCATATAAATGAAATAATACAATATGTGGCCTTTTGTGTCTGGCTACTTTTTGTAGCCTTTTATTTGATCAAACATGCAATCACTAGTGATTGTAAGGCTAAAGTTGGAAAAAAAGAATCTGTCACTGGAAAATATGGCCTTAGTGATAGAAATGATGCCTGAGATCACATGATAGAATTTTGGAAGACTAATGACTTATTCTTGCAATAACAACAGCAACAAAAGTCATTAGTCTTGCAAAATTCTATGATGCAAGACTATTTATTCCCACCACATGTCTGTCAGTTTGTCATATCCTGGTGGCTTGTGTGTTGCTGTGATGCTGAAAGCTTTGTCACCAGTGCTTCAAATACCAACAGGGTAACCTTGGTAGACAAGTTTCAGCTGAGCTTCCAGACTAAGACAGACTAGCAAGAAGGACCTGGCAGTCTACTTTTGAAAAAATTGGGTAGTGAAAACCTTATGAATAGCAGCAGAACATTGTCTGATATAGTACCAGAAGATGAGCCCCTCAGGTTGGAAGGCACTCAAAAGATGACTGGGGAAGAGGTGCCCCCTCAAAGTAGAGTCAACCTTAATGATGTGGATGGAGTCAAGCCTTCAGGACCTTCATTTGCTGATGTGGCAGGACTCAAAATGAGAAGAAACAGCTGCAAACACCCATTAATAATTGGAACCTGGAATGTACGAATTCTGTCTTGGAAGAAGAAAAACCAGAAAGCTCCTTAGAAGCAAGGATGGCAAGACTTCGTCTTACATACTTTGGACATGTTATGAGGAGGGATCAGTCCCTGGAAAAGGACATCATGCTTGGTAGAGTACCGGGTCAGCGAAAAAGAGGAAGACCCTCAATGAGATGGATTGACGCAGTGGCTGCAACAACGGGCTTAAGCATAACAAGGATTGTGAGCATGGAGAAGGATTGAGCAGTGTTTCGTTCTGTAGTATACAGAGCTGCTGTGAGCTGGAATCAACTCAGTGGCACCTAACAACAACAACAATATGCAGATGAAACAACCTTGCTTCCTGAAAGTGAAGAGGATTTAAAGCACTTATTGATGAAGGTGAAAGACAACAGCTTTCAGTATGGCTTACACTTCAACATAAAGAAAACAAAAATCCTCACAATTGAGCCAACAAGCAACATCAGGATAAAGGGAGAAAAGATTAAAGCTGTCGAGGATTTTATTTTGCTTGGATTCACAATCAATGCCCATGGAAGCAGCCCTCATGAAATCAAACTGCATGTGGCATTGGGCAAATCTGCTGCAAAGACCTCTTTTGAGAGTGAAAAAGCAAAGTTATCACTTGAAGGACTAAGGTCCACCTGACCCAAGCCATGGTGTTTTCAGTCGCTTCATAAGCATGCGAAAGTTGGGCAATGAATAAGGAAGGCCGAAGAGGAATTGATGCCTTTGAATTATAGTGCTGGTGAAGAATATTGAATATACTATGGACTGTCAGAAGAATGAACTAACCTGTCTTGGGAAAAGTACATCTAGAATGTCCTTTAGAAGCAAGGATGGTGAGACTTTGTCTCACTTACTTTGGACTTATTATCAGAATGGACCAGTCTCTTGAGAAGGACATCATGATTGGGAAAGTAGAGGGTCAGCAAAAAAGATGAAGACCCTCAGCCAGATAGACTGACACAGTGGCTGCAACAATGGGCTCAAACATAGCAATGACTGTGAGGCTAGTGCAGGACTGGGCAGTGTTTCTTTCTGTTGTACATAGGGTCTCTATGAGTTGGCTCAATGGCATCTAACAGCAACAACATCAATGACTTATTCATTACAAATACCTTTTTTCAGACATAAACTGTGACTCTACATGTGGGCCTGACCAGATGGAACACACAGTAATCAAATCAACTACATCTGTGGAAAGAGACTATAGAAAAGCTTAATACCATCAGTCAAAACAAGGTTAGAGGTCCACTGCAGAACTGGTCATCAATCGCTCACATGCAAGTTTAAGTTGGAGCTGAAGAAAAATAAAAAAAATTCAACAAGAACCAAAACATAACCTTGGTTGGATTCCACCTGAATTTGGAAACCATCACAAAAATACATTTGATCCATTGAAGACTACTTATGAAAGGCCAGACAAGTTGTGGGATGATATCTAGGACATCATACATGAAGAAAGTAAGAAGCCATTAAAGACAATAAAGAAAAAATAAGACCAAAATGGATGTCAAAAGAGACTCTGAAAGTTGCTCTTGAATGTAGAGTCGCTAAAGTGAATAGAAGAAATGATGAAGCAAAAGAGTTCAACAGAAGATTTCAAAGGATGGCTGGAGAAGACAAAGTAAAGTATTATAATGAAATGTGCAAAGACCTGGAGTCAGAAAACCAAAAGGGAAGAATATGCTTGGCATTTCTCAAGCTTAAAGAACTAAAGAAAAAATTCAAGCCTCAAGTTGCAATTTTGAAGGATTTAGTGCACAAAATATTGAACGAAGCAGGAAGCATGAAAAGAATATCCAAGCTGCACTGAAGGCATTGGCAAAAAACAAAGCTCCAGTAATTGAGGGTATACCAGTTGAGACGTTTCAACAAATGGATGCAGCACTGAAAGTACTCACTAGTCTGTGCCAAGAAATTTGGAAGACAGTTACCTGGCCAAGTGACTGGAAGAGATCCATATTTGGTCCATTCCAAAGAAAGGTGATGCAACAAAATGCAGAAATGTTATTCAACAATATCATCAATATCACGTGCAACTCAAATTTTGCTGAAGGTAACTCAAAAAAGTTTGTAGCAGTACATTGACAGTGACCTGCCAGAAATTCAAGCAGGATTCAGAAAAGAATGTAAAAAGAGGGATATCATTGCTGATGTCAAATGGATCTCTGCTGAAAGCAGAGAATACAAGAAAGATGTTTACCTGTGTTTTATTGGCTATGTAAAGGCATTTCACTGTGTGGATCATAACAAATTATGGATAACATTTTGAAGAATGGGTATTCCAGAACACTCAATTGTGTTCATGTGGAACCTGTGCATAGACCAAGAGGCAGTTGCTTGAACAAAACAAAGGGCTACTTCATTTTTCAAAATCAGGAAAGGTGTGTGTCAGGTTTGTATCTTTTCACCATACTTATTCAATCTGTATGCTGAGCAAATGATCAGAGAATCTAGACTACGTGAAGAAGAATGGGGCAGGAAGACTCATTAATAACCCGTGATATGCATACAACACAACCTTGCTTGCTGAAGGTGAAGAGGACTTGAAGCACTTACTGAGGAAGATCAAAGGCCTTTGAATTATGGTGTTGGCAAGGAATATTGAATATACCATTGATTACCAGAAAAGTGAACAAATCACTCTTGGGAGAAGTACAGCCAGAATACTCCTTAGAAGCAAGGGTGGGAAGACTTCATTTTATGCACTTGGGACATGTAATCAGGAGGTACCAGGCCACGGAGAAGGACATCATGCTCGGTAAAGTAGATGGTCACAGAAAAAGAGGAAGAAACTCAAAGAAATGGACTGAAACAATGATTGCAACAATGGGCTCACACATAGCAACAACGGAACAGATGGCACAGGACCAGACAGTGTTTCATTCTGGTGTACTTAGGGTCACTATGATTTAGAACAAACAACAACAAGGTCCTGGGAATGCAGGCTGTTATTTTTCAAGGTTTCCACTGTGCTGAGGAACATGGGATGGAACTAGAAAAAGTTAAAACATCACAAAGCTCCCTACTTTTATCTTGATTCAGAGGCTTTTCTTGAATAAGTTCTCCCCAGGTTGTTGTGAGCCTTTTGTTAATTCCCAGAGTTCCAAAAAGGTTGATTCTTATAGTTTGCCCTTTTTTTCTTTGCTTTTATGGAAGGCCGTATTTTCAGATGTCCTTACTCCACCATTTACTCTGATATCACCTATCAATTATTTTTTGAGTGAGCTTTGGTAGTTTGTAGCATTCAAGGAATTTTTTGATTTCTGAAAGTAAGCCTTGTTTCCTGTAGTAATAAAGTTTATATTGCTGGAAACCAAACTCAGAGTCCTATTGTAAGAGTGGCTAAATTTCAACACCAACTGAATTCCCAATCTTGAATGGCATCTGAAGTTAAAGTGAGGGCATTGATCAGGAAGAAAAGCGATCATGAAACTTGGTGTCTTAGTCATCTAGTGCTGCTGTAACAGAAATACCACAAGTGGATGGCTTTAACAAAGAGAAATTTATTTCTTCACAGTAAAGTAGGCAAAATTCCAAATTCAGGGCATCAGCTCCAGGGGAAGGCTTTCTCTCTCTGTTGGCCTTTTCATCAATCTTCCCCAAGACTAGGAGCTTTTCCACATACGGACTCCAGGTCCAAAGGATGTGCTCTGCTCCTGGCACTGTTTTCTTGATGATATGAGGCCCCCCTTCTCTACTCACTTCCCTTTCCTTTTTATCTCTTGAGAGATAAATGGTGGTGCAGGCCACACCCCAGGGAAACTCCCTTTACATTGGATCAGGATGTGACCTGGGTAAGGGTGTTACAGTCCCACCCTAACCCTCTTTAACATAAAATTACAACCACAAAATGGAGGACAACCACACAATACCAGGAATCATGGCCTAACCAAGTTGACATATATTTTGGGGGGATGTAATCCAATCCATTTCACTTGGGATGGGGACATCTGGGCGAATAATCAGGAAGCAGAGACCCTAAATTCCATTGAATCGCTCCTGCCAACAGAACCAGTCCTCTCACTCCTATCTGAAGATATTACTCCATGTTTGTCTGTTAAGCCACCCTCCCCAGTAAAATTATTAGCCTATCTGCCACCATCTGATGAGATTAACCAAGTTGTATCTGAAGAGCCTTTTTTGAGATATTGCCTGGGATGTTGTCTGAGTCATCCTCGGGGGAAGTGTCTGAGTCATTGCCTGGGGCATCACCTGAGACAGATGCTTTAGAAAACATTGCTGAATGTTCTCAGAACACATCCCTACCACCTATTTTTGCTTCTTGATCTATAACTAGACTTAAGTCCCGGTGAGCACCAAAAGATGAAGTACAAAGTGTGAACCTCCTCCTGGGGTCACATTCCAAAAGAACAGCTTGACTTTTCCAATATGTACCAACAGAAACCTGGGGAATATATGTGGGGATGGCTAATTGTGCAAGGAACATAAAGTTGGATCAGTCTGAGTTTATTGATATGGGCCCAATAATCACAGATTCTTCATTCAATGTTTCAGCTCGAGAGGTTAGGAAAGGATCTAATAGTTTATTTGGCTGGGCTGCTGAAGCATGGATTATACAGTAGCCCACACTAAATCAAGTTTAAGTACCAGAGCTCCCTTGGTATACTGTAGAAGAAGGTATACAAAGGCTTAGGAAAATTAGCATGTAAGAGTGGGTTTTTCAGGTTAGGACCACAGTTACACACGTGGAGTTTCCAGAGGACACACCTTTTACCACAACAGTGAGGAACAAATTTGAAAGGAGGCCCCAACATCCTTGAGGACTGCTGTGGTTGCTGCTTTACGTAAGTTGAATTTGGCAGTGGTAACTGCCCTGAGTTAAGATGACCAATTATGAAGGGGTGATGATACCCTGTGGTGGTAAGGATCAAGCGGTGGCACTCAATCAACAAAGACAAGGTGGGCGTGGTTACTATCATGGACAGTGAAGTCAAAGCAGTAATCAGAATAGTCTGACTCAAATGGACTTATGGTGTTGGCTAATTAGTCATGGTGACCTTAGGAGTGAAGTAGAAAGGAAATCTACTAAATATTTACTTGGTGTGTATAAGCAAGAGAATTCTAGTTCAAGTGAACTGCAGGCTAACTCAAATCATCAGAATAGAGAGTCCCAGGACTGCAGTCAATTCCCAGACTTTATCCAGTTTATAGACCCATAACTCCTTGGATCCAATACACTGCCAAAAATTTATACTGTTAATCTTTCTCCCAGCCTTCCCCAAAGGAATCTACGGCCTTTCACACGAATGATAGTTTATTGAAGAGAAGGACGTAATCAGAATTTTCAGGGATTACTGGAATCTGGCTCTGAACTGACACTAATCCCAGGAGACTCAAGATGTCACTGTGGCCCACTAGTCAGAGTGAGGACATGGAGGTTAGGTTACTAACGGAGTCTTAGCTCAGATTCATCTCACAGTGGGTGCAGTGTGTCCCTAAACCAATCCTGTAGTGGTTTTCCCAGTTCTAGAATGTGTAATTGAAATAGATATAGTCAACGATTGGCAGAACCCTCACATTGGATCCCTAACAAGTTGGCTAAGGGCTATTATGGTAGGAAAAGCCAAGTGGAAGCCATTAAAACTGCATTTATCTAGGAAAATAGTAAATAAATCAAAAGCAATACCATATTCCTGGAGTTTTTAAAATTAACTTTTTTTTTTTTTTTTTATAAATTCCTGGAGAGCTTGCAGAAATTACTGTTACTATCAAGAACTTGCAGGACAGAGTGGTAGTGTTTCCCACCACATCCCCATTCAACTTACCTATGTAGCCTGTGCAAAACACAGATGATCTGGAGAATAACAGCGGATTATAAAAACTTAACCAAGCAGTGACTCCAATTGCAGCTTCTGTTTCAGATGTGGTTTCATTGCTTGAGTGGATTAATACATCTCCTGGTGTCTGGGATGCAGCTATTGATCTGGCTAATGCCTTTTTCTCCATACCTGTTTTGTAGGACTACCAGAAGCAGTTTGCCTTCAGATGGCAAGGCCGGCAGTACACCTTCATTGTCCCACCTCAATGGTATATCAACTATCCAACCCTATGTTATGATTTAGTATGCGGGGAACTTAATTGCCTTTCCCTTCCACAGGATATTACACTTATCCATTACATTGAAGACAATACGCTGATCAGAACTTATAAGGAAGAAATGTCAATGACTCTGGACCTATTGGTAAAATATTTATGTGTTAAAAACAAAAATTTATGTGTTAAAAAAAAAATTTAGAGGGTGGGAAATTAATCCAACACAAATGCAAGTGACTTCCACTTCAGTGAAATTTCTAGGGGTTCAGGGGTGTGAGGCATTCAAGTTATTCCTTCTAAAGTGAAGGATAAGTTATCATATCTAGATCCTACTGCAACTAAAAAGGTGACACAATGCCTGGTGCGCCTCTTTGGACTTTGGAGGGAACATATTTCTCACTTAGATGTGCTACTCTGGCCAATTTATCAAGTGTTTGAAAATATGCTAATTCTGAGTGGGGCCCAGAACAAGAGAAGGCTCTGCAAAAGGTTCAGGCTACTGTTCAAGCCACTCTAACACTTGGGTCATATGACCCTGCTGATTCAAGGGTGGTTGAAGTGCCAGTGACAGATATGCTGTTTGGAGATCTTGGCAGGCCTCTACTAGTGAATCACAGTGCAGACCGTGGGGGTTTAGGAGCAAAGCCCTGCCATTCTCTGCAGATAACTACTCTCCTTTTGAGAAACAGTTTTTGGCTTGTTACCAGGCCTTAAGTAGAGACTAAATGCTTAACTGTGGGCCACCAAGTCACCATGTGGCCTGTGCTGCATATCATGAACTGAGTGTTGTCCTACCCAGAGAACAATAAATTTGGGTGTGAAAAGCAGCACTCCGTCATTAAATGGAAGTGATATATATGAGATTGGGCTCAAGCCCAAGAATCTGAAAGCACAATTAAGTTACATGAAGAAGCAGCCCAAATGCCTATGGTCTCCACCCCTGTCACTCTACCTGCACTCTCCCAGTCTGCATCTATTGCCTCATGAGATGTTCCTTATGATCAGTTAACTGAGGAAGAAAAAACTCGTGCCTGGCTTACAGATAATTCTGCACGATATACAGGTACTACTCAAAAGTAGACAGCACAGCACTATAGTCCCTTTCTGGGACTTCCATGAAGGACAGTGGTGAAGAGAAATCCTCCCAATGGGCAGAACTTCAAGCAGTGTACCTGGTTGTTCACTTTTCTGGGAAGGAGAAATGGCCAAATGTGCAATTGTATACTGATCCATGGGCTGTGTCCAGTGGTTTGTTCGGATGCTTAGGGACTTGGAAGGAGCAAGATTAGAAAATTGGTGAAAAGCTGTTCAATGAAGAGATGTGAATAGACCTCTCTAAATGGGTCAAAGAAGTGAAGACATTTGTGTCTCATGCGAATGTTCACCAATGGGTGACCTCGGCAGAGGAGGATTTTACAATCAAGTGCATAGGATGACTTGTTCTGTAGAAATGAGTCATCTCTTCCCAGCCACTCCGGTCTTTGCCCAATGGGCTCATGGACAAAGTGGCCATGGTGGCAGTGATGGAGGTTATAAATGGGCTCAGAAACGTGGACTTCCATACACCGAGGCCAAATTGGCTACAACCACTGCTGAGTGCCCAATCTGGCAGCAGCAGAGACCAACACTGAGTCCTCGATATGCCACCATTCCTCAAGGTGATCAGCTAGCAACCTGGTGGCACGTTGATTGGATTGGACTGCTTCCATCATGTTTTGCTTTTTCTGAAATAGACATTTACTCTGGATGTGGATTTGCTTTCCCTGCATGCAATGCTTCTGCCAAAACTACCTTCCATGGACTTGTAGAATGTCTTATTCATGGTCGTGGTACCCCACAATGCATTGCCTCGGATCAATGGACTCACTTCACAGAAAATGAAGTGTGGCAGTGGGCACATGCTCGTGGAATTCACTGGTCTTACTATGTTCCCCATCATCCTGAAGCAGCTGGATTGATAGAACAATTGAATGATCTTCTAAAGACACATTTATGGTGCCAGCTAGGTGGTAATACCTTGTGGATTTGGGGCAATGTTCTCCAAGAGGATGTATATGCTCTAAACCAGCATCCAATATGTGATGCTGTTTCACTCATAGCCAGGAGTCACAGGTTCATGAATCAAGGGGTGGAAATGGGGGTGGCATCACTCATCATTACCCTTAGTGACCCACTTGCAAAATTTCTGCTTCCTATCTCTGAGACCATGGAATCGTTCACTATTGCAACTCGAGGCTTGAATTTTTTCTTCAGTTCTTTTACCTTGAGAAATGCCAAGCGTGTTCTTCCCTTTTGGTTTTCCATCTCCAGCTCTTTGCATAAGTCATTATAATACTTTACTTTGTCTTCTTAAGAGGCTCTTTGAAACCTTCTGTTCAGTTTTTTTACTTCATCAATTCTTCCTTTTGCTTTAGCTGCTCGATGCTCAAGAGCAAGTTTCAGAGTCTCCTCTGGCATCTGTTTTGGTCTTTTCTTTTTTTCCTGTCTTTTCAGTGACCTCTTGCTTTCTTCATGGATGATGTCCTTCCACAACTCGTCTGGTCTTTGGTCACTAGTGTTTAATGCATCAAATCTATTCCTCAGATGGTCTCTAAATTCAGGTGGAATATACTCAAGGTCATATTTTGGCTCTCGTGGACTTGCTCTGATTTTCTTCAGTTTCAGCTTGAACTTGCATATGAGCAGTTGATGGTCTGTCCCACAGTCAGCTCCTGGCCTCGTTCTGACTGATGATATTGAGCTTTTCCATCGTCTCTTTCCACAGATGTAGTCAACTGCAATGTAGTCGAGTTGCAATAGTGAAGGATTCCATGGGGAAAATATGAAACGAAGCAGGAAGCATCAAAAGAAGATGGAAGGAATACACAGAGTTGTTATACCAAAAAGAATTAGTCGATAGTCAACCATTTCAAGAGGTGGCATATGATCAGGAATCGATGGTACTGAAGGAAGAAGTCCAAGCTGCTCTGAAGAGATTGGCAAAAAACAAGGCTCCAGGAATTGATGGAATATCAATCGAGATGTTTCAACAAACAGAGGTACTGCTGGAGGTGTTCACTCATCTATGCCAAGTAATATGGAAGACAGCTTCCTGGCCAACTGATGGGAAGAGATCCATATTTATGCCTATTCCCAAGAAAGGTGATCCAATCAAATGTGGAAATTATAGAACAATATCATTAATATCACACACAAGCAAAATTTTGCTAAAGATCCTTCAAAAACGGCTGCAGCAGTATATCAACAGGGAACTGCCAGAAATTCAGGCCGGTTTCAGAAGAGGACATGCAACCAGGGATATCATTGCTAACGTCAGGTGGATCCTGGCTGAAAGCAGAGGATAGCAGAAGAATGTTTACTGTGTTTTATTGACTATGCAAAGGCATTCGACTACATGGATCATAACAAACTATGGATAACACTGCAAAGAATGGGAATTCCAGAACATTTAATTGTGTTCATGAGGAACCTTTACATAGATCAAGAGGCAGTTGTTCAGACAGAACAAGGGGATAGTGATTGGTTTAAAGTCAGGAAAGGTGTGCGTCAGGGTTGTATTCTTTCACCATACCTATTTAATCTGTATGCTGAACAAATAATCCGAAAAGCTGGATTATATGAAGAAGAACGGGGCATCAGGATTGGAGGAAGACTCATTAACAACCTGCATTATGCAGGTGACACAACCTTGCTTGCTGAAAGTGAAGAGGGCTTGAAGCACTTACTGATGAAGATTAAAGACCACAGCCTTCAGTATAGATTATACCACAACACAAAGAAAACAAAAATCCTCACAAATGGACCAATGAGCAACATCATGATAAATGGAGAAAAGATTGAAGTTGTCAAGGATTTCATTTTACTGGGATCCACAATCAAAAACCATGGAAGAAGCAGCAGTCAAGAAATCAAAAGACACATTGCATTGGGTAAATCTGGTGCAAAGGACCTCTTCAAAGTGTTGAAGAGCAAAGATGTCACCCTGAAGACTAAGGTGTGCCTGACCCAAGCCATGGTATTTTCAATCGGGTCATATGCATGTGAAAGCTGGACAATGAATAAGGAAGACCGAAGAAGAGTTGACGCATTTGAATTGCGGTGTTGGTGAAGAATATTGAATATACCATGGACTGCCAAAAGAATGGACAAATCTGTCTCGGACGAAGTACAACCAGAATGCTACTTAGAGGCAAGGATGGCGAGGCTGCGTCTTACATCCTTTGGACATGTTGTCAGGAGGGATCAGTCCCTGGAGAAGGACATCATGCTTGGCAGAGTACAGGGTCAGCAGAAAAGAGGAAGACCCTCAACGAGGTGGATTGACACAGTGGCTGCAACAAGGAGCTCAAGCATAACAACAATTGTAAGGATGGCGCAGGACCGGGCAGTGTTTTGTTCTGTTGAGCATAGGGTTGCTATGAGTCAGAACCGACTCGATGGCACCTAACAACAACAACAACAATAACAACATCCCTGAGATCCTATGGTCTGCAGGTCTAGAGGTATTAGTTCCAAAGGGAGGAATGCTTCCACCTGGAGTCACATCACTGATTCCATTAAACTGGAGGTTAAGAATACGACCCCGCCACCTTTGGCTCCTTATGCCTCTGGATCAACAGAAAAAGAAGGGAATTATCATACTGGCTATTGCAATTGACCTGATTAACAAGAGAAAACCAGACTGGTATTACGTAATGGAGGTAAAGAAGAGTATGTCTGCAATTCAGGAGATCCCTTAGAGCATCCCTTAGTGCTATCAAGCCCAGTGATTAAAGTCAATGGAAAACTACAGCAACCTAATTCTTACAGGACTGCTAATGACCCAGACCTTTCAGGAATGAAGATTTGGGTCACCCCTCCAATACAAAGAACCACAATCAGCTTAGGTGCTTGCAAAGGGCAAAAGAAATACAGAATGGGTGGTGGAAAAAGTTAGTTCGAAATACTAGCTATGACCACACGACCAGTTGCAGAAACGAGCACTGTAATTGCTATGAGTATTTCTTCCTTGTATGTGTGCATCAAACCATTTATTTACTTCACTTATAAAATATAAGATGTAATGAAGGGTAGTGTGTTTTTGGTTGTATGTGTGTTAATTACATCATCTTAGGTGCAAGTATGGCTTTGTAATTATCTTTGTTTAGAGATCGTATGTAGTTTAAGGAGATGTGTACAGGTGCCAAGCTGACAAGGCATGGACTGTGATGGTTTAGGCTGTGTATCAGCTTGGCTGGGTCATGATTCTCAATGGTTTGGCAATTATGTAATGATGTAATTTGTCATTTCGGTAATGATGAAATCAACTTCATGTTGAGATCTGCTATGAGCAACCAACCATTAGAAAAGCAGTTTTCTTAGGGTTGTAACCTGCCTCCAGTATGTAATGGGTGTTCCAGCTTTTGCTCTGGATCCAGCAGCATCATCTGACCTCTGGTTCTCGGGACTTGAACTAACAGGTTACCTGCTGAAATTGAGATCCATCAGTCTCCGGAGTCTGTGAGCCAGCAGCCTGCTGTGTAATCTGTGGATCTTGGGTTCGTCACTCCTTGCAGTGTCACTGGTTTTGCTTCTCTAGATAATCCAGCCTAAGACAATTATGTTAATGAGGATTAGGGTGGGATGTGCCACTCTGCTTGAGTCACACCTTTTATCCTACAAGAGATGAAAGGAAAGGGAAGCAAGTGGAGAAGAGGGACCTACCACCACCAAGAAAGAAAAGCCAGGAGTGGAGTGTGTCATTTGTACCTGGGGCCACTACACTGAGAACCTTCTAGACCCAGGGGTACATTGATGCCAAGACACACGAAGATTTCCAAGGAAAGCTGGGCTCACAGTTGTTGAAAGGAGGCAAGGAGCTTTCCCCAGAGTCAATAGAGAGAGGAAACCTTCCCCTAGATCTGGTGCTCTGAATTCAGACTTCTAGCCTCCTAAACCATGTGAGAATAAATCTCTGTTTGTTCAAGCCATCAACTTGTGGTATTTCTGTTATAGCAACACAAAATAACTAAGACATATTCTAATGATTACTTCACAAATTACGATATTTTCTACTCTAGCTGTGGGAACAGATCCTATGTCTTTCCCCATGTGTGCCCCAGACAGTGTCCCTCCTAATCTTTTCAGGTGGTTTTCTCTCCAACCTAGTTTCCTTACATGCTTATCCTGCTCGTTACTTAACTAAATAGTCCAGGGGAACCCTCTGAAGATCTCCAGAGTTCTTTATCTGAGCAGTCTGCACAGCGTAGCTCTCTTTTCCGTGGTACTCTGCCTTGCAAACTCTAGCTACATTGGCTTCTCTGGATTCTGAGCTTCACCACCTCAATATAGGGAGGCTAGAGAACTCTGCTGAGATTCCTCTCCCTGTAGTATATCATGGAATCTTCCTCCAGGCGTTAAGCTGGGGCACCGTAGGGCTCACTTTTTTTTTGTTGTTTCTCATCTCTGTGGGATCATTCTCTTCAGTTGCCTGATCTCAGTGTCTTGGGAGCTATTGTTTCATATGCTTTGTCCACTTTTTTAATTTTTTAAGCCAGGAGTCTGTTTTCTCTGACTCCATCTCAAATGGATTAAAAGTATAGTTGGATCCTTGCAATATGATTTAATGAAATCTTATTACCCAAATTGTGTTTAATGCTGCAAAGTGAGTTTCTGAAGTTGGCGAAAAGCAATAAATTTTCTTTTTCCAGCAGTTACGATGTATTTGCTCCCTACGAAAGATGACTAGTAATCTTTCAAAGAGATATTCATTAAAAAGTCATTATTAGGAATTGCTTATTGCCATGAAAGGAAACAATCTTTAGAAAAAAAAAAAAGTTATGTTCATGGGTTGGAGATCAAATTTCTCAAGAAAAATATTAAAAGGATTTTATTTGGGCATTTCATACAAATTTAGAATTTAATATCTTTCCTAATGCTTTGTATTCCATTTTTTGTCTTAATTATGTAATATAAATAAATAAAATTTCCCATTAGCTTGGCATAAATGCTTTCAAAACTTCTGTAATTTACTTCAGTGTCTGTCTTAGTTACTTAGTGCTGTCAAAAATACCACAAGTGAGTATAACAAAAAATGCCACAGATGAGTGGCTTTAAAAACAGGAATTTATTTTCTCACAGGTCAGCACACAGAAGCCTAGAAAGTCCAAATTCAGGGTGTGACTCTAGGGGCTGGTCTTTTCTTGTCTATTTAAGATTCCAGTAGCTTCCAGAAATCTTTGTCATTCCTGATTTTGTAAATGCACCTGTAACCAATCTCTGTCTTCTTCTTCCCCTCTGTGTGTCCCTGTTCTGCTCTTTTTATACCTCAGAAGAGATTAGATTTAGGAACCACCCTACACTGGTATGGCCTCCTTAGCATAACAAAAACCTTCTATTTCCAAAGAGGTTCAGAGTTACAGGTACTAGGGTTAGGATTTCAATACATATTTTTGGAGGATGCAATTCAATTCATAATAGTGTCTTAAACATCCATGATCTACTTCTTTGTGTTCTAACACACGAAAAAGTTGGTAAACTCTCCGACAAGAAGTAAGTCTAAATCTTGGAGGTCCCTTGTGCAGTCAGGTATAAGTAGAGATGTGGACTGCCTAGAATAAGCTCATGAGTGTTAGCAGAAGGCACTCAAGAAGTGGATGGATATGTGTGTGTTTTAGTTTTTCTTGGTCAGAGTGTATAATAAAACCATAAGTAAGGTCTGATTTGATTCAGGAAGGGGATAATTGTATAGGCATCATTATTAGCCATCTTGTGGCATATCTCTTACAAAAATGACCTCATTTGTCTAACTCCTCTTGTATTTACATCCTTTCTAATGCTGCTTAGCTTTGGGATGGTTTATTCCACGTCATTGTACCAACTGCTAAACTGATGTGTATCTGTTTAAATACGTTGGAGAAGGAGACTGATCATGGGCAAACCCCTCTTCCTTCCAGGATGATGAAAAAGCTGTCAGAGATTTGGGATATATCTGCTGAGGTGGATTTCATAACTCTTCAGCGAAAGTGTCAACTTGCCTTTTACATCACTCATGAACAAATGTTGTTCAGAGCAATTTCCTCAGTTCATGACTTAGGCCTCTCTAGGTAAGGCAGGCAATTCAGGGTGCATGAAGGTTTGATAAACTTTTATTCATAATTTTAGCCAGAAATTCGATATACAATCAGATGGGGCAAAAGCCTTCCTAGGGAAAAGTGGAATATGCTCACATTATCCATTTATTTTAAAAAATACAGTATACAATCTGAGAGGCCAAATAGGAATATTTAGATTTTTAATGTAAATGGGCCTTTGAGTTAGCCATCCTCTCATAAGAGAGACTGGGGAACTTGATCTGAAGCTAAATTTGCTTAGCAAGATCATTGTTTTTAATCAGATTTTAGGTTAACGTGGGATCATTTGAGGCGAGGGGCTAAAACCACCACTCATAGGACTAAATTTAACCAGCTACGTCCTACCCAGAGACACAGGAAAATAGACTAGCACCTTAACACAGCAAGTTTGTGTTGTTATCTTTCTGAGAGGGAATGATCAATTGGTTAAATGAAAAATGCATAGTGGTCTTCTTATTAGGGATGAGGGGACAATCTCCTAATACAGAGACAGGATGATTTAACTGTTAAAAGTGGATGATTATTGATTTAAGTGCTTTATTAAAAGCAAAATTCTGCCAGATTTGCCCACCATGGTTGACATCTTATCATAGGCAAACTCGTTATGGATAAGTTCATTCTGGGTCACAGAATACATCACCTACATGCAGCTTTCGTAATTGAGTCATTGTTCTTTTAAAGCAAAACGAGAAGTTTTGTTCCAAAAGCCACAGGCAGCAGACAGTAAAATTTAAGAAACTTGTATCAGCACTGAGATTTTTAGAGTTGACTTTAGACAAAAATCATAAAAATGCAGATGGTAAGATAACGCGATTTAGGGAATTTCAACTGTACAGCATCGTAAAAGCTCCGTCTCTTGTCTGTAATTTAATAAAGCAAGTTTTCTGGGGATCATAAACTATGAAATTATAGCCTCATAGGCTTCTCAATGACAACTAAGATTAAATAAGAGCTTTAGAATTAAATACCACAATGCATTATACTAAAGGTTATTATTGTAAATAATAGCTATAAAACTAAATCAGTGTATTCTAAAATTTTAGTTATTGAAAATTACAGAGAAAGGTTTAAGGACAAATCAAATCAATAATTTAAGATTGAGCACTAATTATTGACAATATTTCTCTTTTGGCTGATAAAACTATTTATACTGTCTAACAAAAAGCTTAATCCTCAAGTGGAGAGGCTTTGAAATGAAATTTGAATTTCTGTAATAATTAAACTAAGTCCTTGATAATCTCCATGAGGATAGGGACCTTGTAGGTAGTGTCCAAAGGCATCGATGTTTCAGTGGTAGAACTCTCACCTTCCTTTCAAGAGACCCGGTTAGATTCCCAGCCGATGCACCTCTCGCACAGGCACCACCCATCTGCATTGGAGGCTTGTATGTTGCTCTGATGATGAACAGGTTTCATCAGAGCTTCCAGGCTAAAAAAGAGTATGAATGAAGAAAGGCCTGGTGATCTACTTCCAAAAATTAGCCAACGAAAACCCTGTGGTCCGATCTGCAATTGATTGTTTCCTTCCATTGAGCATGGGTTCACTGTGAATCAGGGGCTGACTGGATTACAGGCAACAGCAACAACAAGGTCTGGTTCACGGCTATATCCTCAGCTCCAGGCATAGATTCTGCCATAGAGAGGTACTCAATGTTGTTCAAGGCCTTTCAATTTAAAATGAGAGCTGCTATGGTACATTCAAACACAAGAGAGCATGACTGAATGTGAAATAAGGCAGGCTGTGCTGATAGTACTGCATTTTCTCATCACTGTGGGTTTTGTTTTTTCCAAGTCTTCTTTATGGACAACAGGTCACTCTGGCTGACCTTCTATAGAAGAGCAGTCACAGACATCAGAGACTATAAAAAATCCATTAACTGAAATGTACTACAACATAAAACTTTGTATTCACTTTCATTTATAAGATTTATCAGAGATCTCAAAAAGAAAAACACAAAACAGTGATGAAAACTTTAGGGTTTTTCCTTTTATAGCAGCTCTTCCACACCAGTTGGGACTCTGCCTCAGGTTACCGCCATGAGAATTTTGCTTTTCGTTGCATACCATAACTCTTAAATTTTATTTTGCCATCTTTTTGTGAGCAATGAATAAGCAAATTAATGTCAAAAAAGGTTAACCTTCATTAAAAAAATGTATTTTTCAATTAAAAAAAATTATAACCGATAGATGAAAAATCCTTTCTCTGTAACTACTTGCTTAGATCTTTTCTTCATTGGCAAAGGTCACCATGACATATTTGTTGCTAAAGCTGGTAGACACTCTTTATCTTTTCATTTGAGCTCCAGGAGGCATTTAATACCATAAACCTCTTTTCCATCTTAAAACATTGCTCTCTCCTGCTTTCCTTCTTACCTCCATGGACTTTCCTTTTAAAGCTCTCAAATTGACTTCTTTTTCCCGGATATTCTCTTTGGCTCTCTCTCGCTCTCTCTTTCTTCCCCCAACCATTTCTACATGTATAATTCAGTGACATTGATTATATTTTTGGAGTCGTGCATCCATTCTCACCCTCCTTTAATGAGTTGTTCCTCCCCCATTAACATAAACTTACTGTCCGCTAAGATTTCTATCTAATATTTCAAGTTGCTGTTGCCAATTTAATCCTGTATAGATAGATCTTAAAAGAGCATAATGTTCAAGGCAGACATTTTTTACTGCTTAAGGTAGGCTCTTGTTTAGCTTTAAGAAAACCTCAGGGGATATTTTTGGTTTAAGGTTTAAAAATTATCTCAGGGCAATAGTTTCAGGGGTTCATCCAGCCTCCATGACTCCAGAGAGTCTGGAATCCATGAGAATTTAAAATTCTGTTCCCAAATCCCATGAGTTTTGGGTTGTACATAAGCAGGCTCAGGTGCTACTCTTTTTTTTTTTGTAAATACATCACATAACTTCTGGTAATTCAACTTTTTACGGGTGTACAACTCATTGGCAGCGATTACAATAATCGGCTGTGCAACCCTACCATTATTAATGTGATTTTTCTATCACTGTTAACCCTGTCCCCCTTTTCCCCCTCCCTCCTTCCCCTGGTAACCGCTAATAAATATTGGTCTCTAAACATTTGGCTATTTTGCCTTTTTATATAAGTGAGAGCATACAATATTTGTCCCTTTGTGATTTATTTTGCTCAACATAATGTCTTCAAGCTCTACCTATATTGTAGCATATATCAAGATTTCGTTTCTCCTACTGGTTAAGTAGTATTCCATTGTATGTATGTTGCACTTTTTGGTTATCCATTCATCTGTCGATGGACGTGTAAGTTGTTTCCACTTTTTGGCTGTTGAGAATGATACTGCAGTAAACATTGCTGTACAAGTCTCTGTTTGAGTCCCTGCTTTCAAACTTTGTGGGTATGTACCTAGGAGTGAAATTGCTGGGTCATATAGTAGTTCTGTTTTCAGTTTTTTGAGAAAGTGCCACACTGTTTTCCACGACTGTACCATTTTGCATTCCCACCAGCAATGGGTAAAGATTTCAGTTTCCTCACATCCTTGACAACATTTGTTATTTCGTGTTTTTATTTTCTTAATTGGTTTTCATCACTTTATATAATGATTCTGGAAAAAAAAACTTCTACTCTTTGGCATCAGTTACAGAGTCTCAAACTTTTAGCTCTAGTTTATCCCTCAAATGTAAGATCTAGACCCCTTATCAAACCAAGTTCTAGGCTTTCCAACACACTATATGCAAACATGTTCAAAGAGATCTCATCACTCCCTACCCCAAACCTGTCTCTTTGGCATTATTTAGTTCAGTGAACGACAATGCCATCCCCAAGGAGGCTATCTAAGGAGTTATTTTGATTTTTTTTCACCTTCCACATCTAATCAGCTACATAGTGGATACTAACAGTTGCCTCTCTAACAGTCATCCTCAACCCTCTCTTCCTTCTGTTGGAGTCCACCTCCCATTCTAGGGGCTGAAATTGCCATAGCTTGCTTTCTCGAATTTCCTTTCATTTAAGGTGTGGACATTTGACATAATTCTGGTCAAAGCGAAAGTCAGTTTAAAGGTTCCTGGGAAAGATCTTCCTGTATGATAAAAAAACAGATACCTGTGTAGAGAGCTGCTTCCTTTCTTTTCCTGTTATGAACAATGCTGTTTGAGGATGTGATGCTCAAGGCTGCTGTTTGAGACCATGAAAGAGAGACAACAGCATCATGGAGAAGTCAACACAGATTTGGGACATCCCTGAGACATTAGAGCAAGCTTACCTATTTCCATATGTCATATATGAAAAACAAAATGACCCAAAATTATTCTCTTACATACTGTAGAAATTATTCTAACTTACAGTTGTAAAGATACAACTTTAAGTCCAGTTGATTTTAGCTCCTAACTTTCTTGAAGTTGCCCCCTTCTTTCCATCCTTTGCTAACACCTTTGTTTGGGGCTTTATCAATTCTTGCATGGATTACTGCAATAATAGCTTGACTGTTTTATTTGCTTCCACTCTCATTTTTTTTTCTCCAGTCCAACTTGTCCAACTTGTTCAGATCAGATGATGCCTTTCCCCGTGTTACAATTTTGCCAACGGTTCTTCTTGATCTCCAGGACATAGTTCAACCTCCTTCAAAAAGCAGGACCTAAAAGGCCCCTCCTGGATTTCCTTGTACATGCCTATACTCATTTCCTTCAGTTTTTCCTTCACGCTTTATGTGGGCCATACTGAGCTACTACTGTGTTTAACATTTGTGATTTTGACTACTTACATCTATGATATATACTAACCTGTAGTTTTGATGAGGTACAATTTTCATTACCCTTGAGGCTGAGATTTATGACTTCCTATCTAAGTCATTTCACCTGCCCAATATTTGCACCTCAGTGGAGTTATTTATTCTCATACAGTTTTAATGTAAGTAATAATAATATGAAGAGCTAAAGCTTGGTTTCAGCCTTAAATGGAATTGTATGATATAATGTGAAGTTTATAAAGGTCTCTGGATTAAAGCCTTAGGAATGTACAGTGTCGTTCTCCTTAAAAGTTATGCTCTCCTTCATTTCCAGGACTTTATATATATGCTGTTCTTTCTGTCTGGAGCATTCTTTCCCCTCTCATCCTGTACCTTCTTTCACTTTGCCTGGTCCCTCAATATTCAGTTACATCTCTACCAGGTAACATAAAATAGTAATCATTATTATTAAGTAGTTAAGCACTCCCTAAGTCTGGTTGGGAAGGAAATTATGAGTCTAAGGGGATTTAGGTAGTTTATTACTCATGGGACAACAAGCAGCATAAACTTCAGTTTACTTTAGTTCCTATTGCCAACGGCCTCAGGGTGATAGAGAGTGGTCTTGGTTATCATTTCACACGCAGTGGATTTTGTCATTTCTGAAGACCCCTGATGTTAAGAAACCAGCTTTATAAGTGGCTACAAGCCAATGGGTCCAATCTTTGCCCTTGTGGGAGACTTTATCTTTATTATTCTAGTCAAGATACAAATCTCCCCTCTGACCTGGAAGAAGAGCCCCTTTCTAGTTTCCAAGGATATTTGCATCTTGTAAACCTAGCCTGACAGATGTAGAATGCAGTGAAGAATTGCTCCCAAAGTTAGGAGCTGGGTTTGGGAAGCAAACAAATCTGGAATTGAGTTTTTATGTTAGTGGTTTCTAAATTTGATTTTTCAGTTCAGACTTTTCCTCTAAACTCCATCTGATACATTCAACTTTCTGCTTGACAAGTACACTTGGATGTCTAATAATAATGTCAAATTTACCATGTCAAAATTGAAGCTCTGGATGTTTCCCATTATACCTCTTCCTCACAAAGGCAAATATCTTTCTGCTTTATCAGTCTTCAAACTTGATATCATTTCTTACTCCTCTCTTTCTCTTACACCCTGCATTTAATTGATCTGCAAATTCTGTTGGCTCTACTTCAGAATATATTGAAAATCTGACAAGTTATAGCTTTTCTACTGTATAAGTTGTCATCTTCTTTTTCCTGGACATGGTTTAACCAGTATAGCTGGTTAGAAGACATCTATCTTGAATCAAAAACTCTATTTTCTCATAAGGAGAAAATTTCAAAGAACTCACAATGATCTACAAGGCCCTATATGATCTGTTCCCATCCCTAATTTACTATCCTGACTTAATCTTCTACTGCTCTTCCATTTTCACACTTAGCTCCAGCCACATTAACCTCCCATCTCAGGATCTTTGCACTTACTGTTTGCTTTCCTTGAAATGCTTTCTCCTTATATATCTGCATGTCCAACTATCCTCAGGCCATTATTCAAATGTTGCCTTCTCTCATATATTCACTGCCTATTTAAAAAGTGAACATGGATGTCTAATAACATACCAAATTTAACATGCTCAACATGAGAATTTACTTAAAATTTCAAACTCTACCCCCTTCTATTTCCATACTTCATTTGTTTTCTTGGCAATTTATCACTATCTAATGGAAACCCTGGTGGCTTAGTCATTAAATGCTATGGCTGCTAATCAAAAGGTTGGCAGTTTGAATCTACCAGGAGCTCCTTGGAAACTCTGTGGCGCAGTTCTACTCTGTCCTATAGGGTTGCTATGAGTAGGAAATGGCTGCACGGCAGTGGGTTTTGGTTTGGGTTTGGACCATATTTTTTTTTATATGCAGAATCCCTGGTGGAGCAGTGAGTAAGAGCTCAGGCTGTGACCCGAAAGGTCAGCAGGTCGAAAGGTCAGCAGGTCAAAAGGTCAGCAGGTCGAATCCACTGGCTGCTCCTTGAGAAAACCATGAGGCAGTTCTACTGTCCTATAGCGTCAATATGAGTCAAAATGGACCTGATGGCAATGGGTGGCTATACCATATATTTTTAATTTTTATCCTGTTTATTTTCTGCCTCCCCTACTAAAATATAAATTTCTTGATGGTAGGTATTTTTATCTGTTTTGTTCACTGCTATAACCCCAGCATCAAGAACAATGTCCGTCACACAGTATATACTCAATAATTATTTGTTAAATGAATAAATTAATAAATGAGTCTACCACTTATTGTTTTCATACCTTGGAAGTTAATCTTCTAAGTCTCAATTTTCTCATCAGTAAAAAGGGAAAACTACCTCATCAGATTATTGTGAGGATTAAACGATGTAGTGTGCATAAAGCAATTAATACATTTAGTTCCTGGCACACAATTGGCACTCTTATTCCTTAGGGGTGAAGGTATCTCACCATCCCCTTCCAGTTTCACCAATGATTCTCATATTGCTCTGTGTAGTATTGTACATTAATTACTGATTTATTTGTTTGGATAGCAACTCATCTAATTCTTGTTTTTGTGCCTAGCTTGGTGTTTTTCTCAGAGTAAGAACTGATATTTGGCAGGTTACAAAATGTTTTGAATACATTATCTTGTTTGATCCTCAGAATCAACCCATGAAAGTAAGCTGGATAAAATCAGCTCTCTTTCCATATGAGAAAACTAAGTTTAGAGGGATTCACTCTCTAAGCTATAGTCAATATGTAGGCAATTCCTGTCTGGTGATCACTTTTTGTTGTTTAGGTAAAGAGAGTATCTCACATTGTCTAAAATAAATCTGAAATAAAAGCAAGTTAGAAACAGAGGCAATCTATATATCCATGAAATTAGTTTGGGTTTTTCTCTAATTCCCAGTTCTGTTTGACCTCCACAGTCTTTTAAATAGATTCTTAATATCTTGGTGAAATTATGTAAGAAGAGAGATATCACCTTTATTTTCCTCATTCTCTTGTGCTCCATCTACACACCTATTATAGGAAGACCAGACAGTCGTTTGCTGAAACGGTCTGTTTTTAAAGAAGAGGTCAACTCACAGCACTGCCAACAAGTTTTTCTTCTTAAAAATAATGAAAAATATCATGTTAAAAGTATTACGTGCTATTTGTGGATTTAAAAATATATTTTGCTTCTAAATTGGTTCTGAAATGACATTGATAAAAATAGCTCTGTAATCATGACTTAAATATTCATTAAGTCCTTGGTAATATCTTTCCTAGTAATTGTTTTGACATAGCAATTTATAGAAAACATCACTATCTTATCAAATTATAATGATAATCTTACAAATAAAGATACTTTGAGAGTAATGACAGCTGACTGCAACAGGAAAGATACTTGATGAGAAGGGAACAGTTTCTGGGCATCTGGGGAAAGTTAAAATTTTGGTGTATTAGTTCCTAAATAAGTATGGTGAAAGGATACAACCCGAGGCGCAGCTTATTCTGTCCGAACAACTGCCTTTTGATTTATGTACAGTTTCCTCATGAGCGCAATTAAGTCTTCTGGAATTCTCATTCTTCACAATGTTATCCATAATTTCTTATGATCCACACAGTTGAATACCTTTGCATAATCCATAAAACACGGGTAAACATCTTTCTGGTATTCTCTGCTTTCAGCCAGGATCTTTCTGACATCAGCAATGAATGATATCCCTTGTTTCACATCCTTTTCTGAATTCAGCTTGAATTTCTGGAAGTTTCCTGTTGATGTATTGTTGCAATCATTTTTGAAGGATCTTCAGCAAAATTTTACTTGCATGTGATATTAAAGATATTGTTCCATAATTTCTGTATTAAATTGGATTGTCTTTCTTTGAAATAGGCATAAATAAGGACCTCTTCCAGTTGGCTGGCCAGGTAGCTCTCTTCCAAATTTCTTGGCATAGATGTGCGAGCACTTCAAGTGCTGCATCTGTTTGTTGAAACATCTCCGTTGGTATTCTGCCAGTTCCTGGAGTCTTGTTTTTCACCAGTGTCTTCGGTGAAGCTTGGACTCCTTCAATACCATCAGTTTTTGATCTTATGCTACTTCCTAAAATGATTGAATGTCAACCAGTTCTTTTTGTTACAGTGATACTGTGTATTACTTCCAACTTCTTTTGATGCTTCCTGCATTGTTCAGTATTTTGCCCACAGAATCCTTCACAATTGCAACTCAGGGTTTGCATCTTTTCTTCAGTTCTTTCAGCTTTATTGAATCTGTATATTGAGAAAATAACTCAAGAAGGTGGACTATATAAAGAAGAAAGGGGCATCAGGTTGGAGGAAGACTCATTGATAACTTGCGTTATGCAGATGATACAACCTTGCTTGCTGAAAGTAAAAAGGACTTGAGGCACTTACTGATGAAGATCAAAGACTATAGCCTTCGGCATGGATTACACCTCAACATAAAGAATACAAAAATCCTTGCAACTGAACCAATAAGCAAGTTAATGATAAACTGGGAAAAGATTGACGTTGTCAAGGATTTCATTTTACTTGGATCTACAATCAATATCCATGTAAGCAGCCATCAAGAAATCAAACCACACACTGCATTGGGCAAATCTGTAAGAGAAGTCTTTAAAGTATTAAAACTCAAAGATATCACTTTATGAACTAAGGTGCGCCTGACCCAAGCCATGATGTTTTCAATTGACTCATATGCATGTGGAAGCTGGCCAATGAATAAGGAAGACTGAAGAAGACTTGATGCCTTTGAATTATGATGTTGGCGAAGAATATCAAATATACCATGGACTGCCAAAAGAATGAACAAATCTGTCTCGGAAGAAGTACAGCCAGAATGCTCCTTAGAAGCAAGGATGGTTAGATATTGTCTCATATACTTCGGACATGTTATCAGGAGGGACCAGTACCTGGAGAAGGAAATTATCCTTTGTAAATCAGAGAGTCATTGAAAAAGAGGAAGAGCCTCAGCAAGATGGATCGACACAGTGGCTGCAGCAATGGGCTAAGGCATCAAAACAATTGTGAGGGTGGCACAGGACTAGGCAATGTTTTGTTCTGTTGTACATAGGGTCGCTGTGAGTTGGAACTGACTGGATGGCACTGAACAACAACAACGTTAGTTTTCTATTGCTGCTATAACAATTTACTAGAAACTTAGTGGTTTAAAACAACACAAATTTATTATCTTGCATTCTGGAGGCCAAAAGTCTGAAATAGTTTTCTGTGAGCTAAACTCAAGGTGCTGGCATGGCTATATCCCTTTCTGGAAGCTCTAGGAGAGACTCCACTTTTTTTTCTTTTTCTAGCTTGCAGAAATTGCTTGGATTCCTTGACTCAAGGTCTCCTTCCATCTTCAACGCCAGTAATGACTGGTCAAGTATTCCTACAAGGCTATCTATCTGGTTCTGATTCACCTGACTCCTTCTTCCACATTTAAAGAACACTTGTGACTACATGGAAACCCTGGTGGCATAGTTGTTAAGAGCTATGGCTGCTAACCAAAAGGTTGGCAGAATCCACCAGGCAGTCCTTGGAAGCCCCGTGAGGCAGTTCTACTCTGTCCTATAGGGTAGCTGTGAGTTGGAAGTGTCAAAATGTGTTTGGTTTGGGTTTTGGTTTTAGTATTACGTTGGAGTTCTTGGGTGGAGAAAATGATTAATTGCTGGATAACCAGCAAAAAGTCGGTGGTTCAAACCCACCCAGAGGCTCCTCAGAAAAAGGTCCTGGAGATGTGCTTCTGAAAGTTCACAGCCTTGAAAACCTTATGGAATGCAGTTCTACTTTGCAACACATGGGGTTACCATGAGTTGGAATGAATTCAGTTTCAGCTGTTTGTGTATGTGTGTGATTACACTGGCTTATCTGGATAATACAGAATAATTTTCTTATTAAAGGGTCAGCTGATTAGCAACCTGAATTTCATACGCAGCTTTAGGCTTCCCCTTTCCTGCTTCCCACACCATGTAAAGTAACATATCCACAGGACATATTTGAAGAGAGGCATTGTTCTGCCTACCATGGGGGTAAAGCAAAGATTGAGACCTAAGATGGTAAAGTTACGGTTGCATGTTTAGGTCAGGAGTTCAGAGTTGATTATCCACTACAATTTAATTCTTGTTAATACCTCAGTTTGCTGTTTATTTTAAGAAGTTCTGACCATTTTAAGAAGTTCTGATCATCTTTTTTATGGATGGTTGATCCAGGTTGAATCCAGTACTGAGAATCACTTTCTTTAACACTGCTTACTTTTCTGTTTACTTGCCACTTAAAAAAAAAAAAAAAAAAGCCAATGATCATGCAATTATCGATAATATATACCAGTATCTACCAACTGACTATGAGATTTTTCATAGTTTGCATCCCTTTATCCTTTCTTGTAGGTGGAGGACAATATTCTTCATTATCCTTGTATACATTGTATCCACCACCATGGGAAAGGAATGGTGTTTGGAATAGTAAGGCATGCAAAGTTTTCCAATATATCTTAATCTACAAAACTCTTTCTCCAAATGATACAGTCTATGGAAATTAAAAGACCATTATATGAAGCAGATAAAAAAAATTTGACAGAGGGAGAGCTCACTCCCCACCTCCCACTCTTGGCAACTCCAGTCGAAACACCGTGGATTTATGTGTCCTCAGGAAATGTACAAGGAAGGAGGGGATAAAACAAATAAAAAGTTTAATAGAGGGAAGACTGAAATAGTGATAAGAATGTGTACAAAGTGGACTGGTAGTTCAAGAAACAGAGAAGTCATAATAAGCTGCTGGAATTGGTTAATACGGGAGTCTTGAAGGACAAGTAAGATTTTTGAAGCATTCAGAAAATAGGGAAGCAGCACAAGCTGAGGCTGAAGAGGTGAGTGAAGAAGGCAAAGAACAAAGAAGGACAGGGCATGTTTGTAGGACAGCACATAAATCAATCGGACAATACCTTTGGCTAAATTTAAAAGGGAATTGAGAAATATGAGTTGAGAGATGAATGGGCTCAATGGCAACAAGTTTTTTTTCTCTTTTGGATTATGAGTCAGAATCGCCTCGATGGCAACAGGTTTGGGTAAAGTCTTGAATACTAGGCTGAAAAAAAACTGAGTTTACTTGAGTTGATCATGTAAATCTTATTCAATTCTTGAGCATGGGAATTAAGAATTAGAAACAGATTTGATTCAAAAAGAGAAATCCCATTTATAAAACCAGTTGATAGTCTGATAATGTCCTTTGAGCTAAGCAAAGAATGCATGTTGACAAACCATAATAATCATTCTGAATTGATTTCTATCAGTGGTTCATGACAAAGTGTGCCCTAGGTCATATCTCTTCCCCCAGCTCCCAAAGGTACTCACTGTCCTCCATACCAGCTCTGATATTTTTATGTCAATAACGCACATGAAATTTTCCTATTCCTGTAAGGGCTTTTTAAAAACATAGCGGAGCTCAGTGAACATAAAGCCTGTTTATACAGCATCCTTGACAATGGTTTCATTTTGGTGAATTCCCACAAGAAGACTAATTTGGCAGATGTGACAGTGGACTTTCTATGGCTTCAGACCTCAAAAGAAATCAGGGCTTATTTCCACACATTCTGGCAGTGTTTGTTATGAAAGTTCAGTAGCTCCTGCTGCTGTTCCATGCAGTATATAGTTTTCAATATACGTATTTTTCCAAAAATGCAGTCTTACGATGACTATTCTACCACAGTTTTTGCAGTTATTATTGCTGCATCATTCGTGTAGAATTATCTTTCAGACCATTGGATACAGGCATGAAAATATTTATTCATTTTCTGGGGAGAATCAGTGTAGGGTCCTACTGGCCCAGTCTCTAAATGACACCATCATCCACCCAATTTCGCAGGCAAGAATCCAGAAAGCCACTATGGATGCTTTCTTTTTTCTCATCTTGTCAATCAGAAAAGAAAAAAAAAAAAAAGAAATGGTGACAATTTTCTATTCCTCCCTGTTTCAGTGTCCTTTGCAGTGTGACTTTGCAGCTTCTCCTATCCAAAGTTGTGGTCTGTTTCCCTTCTCTTGAATCTGAATGGGCCTTGTCACTTATTTTATTTTTTATTCCAAGTATTTACACCTTAAGCTTAAGGCTTCTTTTCCTAGTACCTAGTAGCTATATTTTTTGGGTTAGCAGCTAAATTTGCAAATTAATTCCAAGGTCACTCTAGCTCTCTTTTATCTTTAGCCCTGGAAAACCTTTTCAATACAACAACTTTATTGAGATAATTGGCGTATCATAAAATCTGCCCACTTAAAGTGTACAATTAAATGGTTCTTAGTATGTTCACAGAGTCATACAATCATTAATTACCACAAAAAATTTTAGAACACTTCTATGATCCCCAAAAGAAACCTTATACACATAAACAGTCACTCACATGTCCCTCTGACACACCCAAACCTAGGAAATTACTATTCTGTATTCTGTCTCCATGAATTTATCTACCTTGGACATTCCATGCAAATGAAATCATACAACACGTCACATTTTGTGGCTGGCTTCTTTCACTATGCATAATGTTTTCAAGGTTTATCCGTATTGTTGAATGTATCAGCACTTCATGTATTTTTATGGTAGACTAATAGTTCACTAAGAGTCCCTGGGTGGTGCAAAGGATTAATGTGAGTGGTTGCTAACTGAAATGTTGGAGGTTCGAGTCCACCCAAAGGCACCTTGGTAGAAAGGCCTGGTGATCTAATTCTGAAAAATCAGCCAATGAAAACCCTGTGGGGCACTGTTCTACTCTGTCACACGTATGGGTTTGCCATGAGTCGGAACTGATTTGAAGGCAACTAGTTTAATATTTCATTGTATGGATATATTACATTATATTTGTCCATTCACCAGTTGGCAGACATTTGGACTGTTTCCGTTTTTTGGCTTGTATGAATAATGCTGCTATGAACATTCACGTACAGGTTTTTGTGTGAATGTATGTTTTCCTTTCTCTTGGGCACACACCTGGAGTGAAGCTGTTATGTCATGTGATAACTCAATGTTTAACTTTTTGAGGAATGGCTGCTTCACTTTACAGTCCCACTAGTAGTGTATGAGGGTTCAGATTTCTCCACATTATTGCCAATGCTTGTTATTGTCTATCTTTTTAGATTACATCCATCCTTAAAAAAAAATCAAACTCTTTGCTATCAAGTCGATTTCAATTCATAGCAACCCTAGAGGACAGAGTAGAACTGCCTCATAAGGTTTCCAAGGTGGATTCAAACTGCTGACGTTTTTGATTAGTAGCTGAGCTCTTAACTTCTGTGCCACAATATCCATCCTAGTGGGTTCGAAGTGCTTTCTCATTGTGGTTTTGATTTGCTTTTCCCTGATGACTAATGATGTTGACCATCTTTTCATGTGTTTATTGACCATTTGTATATCTTCTTTAGAGAAATATCTTTTTTTTTTTCAATTAATTTTTATTGTGCTTTGAGTAAAAGTTTACAAATCAGGTCAGTCTCTCATACAAAAATTTACATACACCTTGCTATACACTCCTAATTGCTCTCCCCCTAATGAGATAGCACAGTCCTTCCCTCCACTCTCTCTCCTTGTGTCCATTCGGGCAGCTTCTGGCCCCCTCTGCCCTTTCATCTCCCCTCCGACAGGAGATGCCAACATAGTCTCATGTGTCTACCTAATTCAAGAAACTCATTCTTCACCAGTATCATTTTCCATCTCATATTACAATTTAATCCCTGTCTGAAGAGTTGGCTTTGGGAATGGTTCCTGTCTTGGGCTAACAGAAGGTCTGGAGACTATGGCCTCCAGGGTCTTTCTAGTCCCAGTCTGACCGTTAAGTCTGGTCTTTTTATGAGAATTTGGGGTCCACATCCCACTGCTCTCCTGCTCCCTCAGGGGCTCTCTGTTGTGTTCCCTGTCAGGGCAGTCATCGGTTGTGGCTGGACTCCATCTGGTTCTTCTGGTCTCAGGCTGATGTAGTCTCTGGTTTATGTGGTCCTTTCTGTCTCTTAGGCTCATAATTACCTTGTGTCTTTGGTGTTCTTCATTCTTCCTTGCTCCAGGTGGGTTGAGATCAATTGTTACATCTTAGATGGCTGCTTGCTAGCATTGAAGACCCCAGACGTTACTCTGGAGAAATATCTCGTGACTTATTTTGATTAATACAGTGAGGGGGGGGGATTGATGGTGCCAGTTTTGAGTGTAGGTCTCAAGACACGTTGCTATCTTGTACTATTCTTAAAACTCTCTTCTGTTGCCTCAAGAACAGCCTTCTGGAGGATGATCAGCGATGTAGAACACAGCTCAATCAGTCTATTCATTGCAGTTGAGTTCCCAGAAAAGTGAGAGACTGGTCAAGATCAGCAAAGCTGCTCTACAGCTGACCCATTCGCTGACTTAGATACCTGAGTAAGGCCCTCCTACACCATCTTGGCTCTAGCCAATCCACAAATTTATGAATTAAATAAATATTTGTTATTTCAAGTCACTAAGTTTTGGAGTGCTTATTCAGCAAAAGCTTACTGATACGCCTTCCTGCATTTAATCATTTCCTGAGTACTACCAACTCGACAGCAATGGTTTTGGCCTTTGGTTTTATAATTTCTACTTCTTTAATATAATTTCTCTCCATCTCATTTTCTTCTTTTCTACTGTCTCACAGCTCCCTTATTTCCAATCCCATCTCATCTCTACTACTAGAATAATTATATTCTTCTTCTTCTTAAAATACTTTAATGGATAACTATTTTCAATGGAATAAAACATACACTACTAAAGGTAGTCAGCATGGTAAATAAGAACCCAGTTTGTTATGTCAGATTTCTTGGCTTCTCTACTTTCTAACTGTGTGCCCATGGGCAAGTTACTAAACCATTCTGTGCCTCAGCTTTCTCATGCTTAAAAGGGAATAACAATGCTACCTATCTAATAGTAGTTTTTGTTTTTTGTTTTTTTGAGAATCAAATAAGTTCATGAAAGTAAACAGTCTAGAATAGTACCTAGAACATAGTAAGTACTCAAATATATGTAATACATTTATAGCTCCTTCCAAAATTAAAGAAAAAAAAAAAACCCAAACCCATTGGATTTGGACTAATAGTGACCCTATTACACTGAGTAGAACTGCGGCTTTCCAAGCAGCGGTTGGTGAATTCAAATTGCAGATCTTTTGGTTAGCAGCCAAGCCCTTAATCATGGGACCACTAGGGCTCTATTTTTACTCCTTAGTAATGAAATATAAAACCTTCCATGAACAGGTTAAGGAGCTCTGATAGCACAGTGATTAAGTACTCCGCTGCTAACTGAAAGGTTGGTTTGAACCCACTACCTACTCTGTGGGGGAAAGGTGTGTTGGCAGTCTGCTTCCGTAAAGATTATAGCCTTGGAAACACTACGGGACAATTCTACTCTGCTCTGTAGGGTTGCTATAAGTCGGAATCAGCTCAATGACACCCAACAAAAACATGAACAGGTTATCTTTCTCTAAAGTCATCTGTAACCACGACCCCTTCACAACCCAATAATCAGCTCTGCCATAGCCCATCCTGCATATACAATGTTGTTTAAAGCCTCTGCATTTTTGTCATGTCGCTTGCAATGTTTAATTCCTGCTCCCTTCCTTTCCCCTTCACTGTCTCGACCCCCCATCTCTGTGTATATGACTATTTCTCTTTAAACCTTTTCCTCAGGCAAACTCTTTGATGAAAATTTTCCTGGACTCACTGGTGTAATTAATCAGTCATGCCTTGTTTTGCGCCCCATAGTATCTTACACATGCTTCTTTCGTGGTGTATATTGGTATATATACCCCAGGCTCTTGGTTACTGCTGTGAAGAAACTGTGTCCTATTTGATCTTATTTATCCAACATCTAGAAAAATGCGTGACACATAGTCTGAGTTTTGTAAATGTTGATTATGACTTTGGGACATTATAAAGATACAAAGGAAGTCATTGAAAAGATATGAACCAGGCTCTGGTTTCCTTTTTCCCAAATGCTAAACCATGGGTGCTCTTGGAGTGATTGAGATTAACTGCAGGAAGGGAGGCCACTGAAGTGGCTGGGAAAACATAGGTAACATTATAGAGCCATGTGGATCTTTAAGGACTTGAAAAGTGACCATATAACCAAAACCCCAGAAAGAAGTTGAAGTTCAAGAGCACGGCATCACTAAAGGCATATAGAAGTTGCCTAGTTTGGTCAGGATAGAAGCATTCCTACAGCTGCAAATGATCTTAAAGACAATTTAAATATTGAGGTCTTTGATAGTAAAGAGAATTTTCAGCTTATATATATGATGCGTTGATTTCATGCTTGTTATATATTTTCTGTTAATCTTTTCTCTTATAAACGTACATTCTTAATGCTAGAAGGAGGGAAGGAATGCAAATGATCCTATATGCTTGAGGGCATAGTCTCAAGAGTGTCGGATGATAAATATAACATGAAATAGATATTTCTTAAAATTATTGGTACAGCGTTGTGATTTTTAACCATGAAAATAGCACACCAGTAGAACTACCTTTGCAAGCCAAGTATCACATAACACCTCAATACATAAAAGGCAGAAATGAAGGGCTGGAGGGAGATTGCTTCTTCCTTGTTTCCAAGGTGTCCCCCTGAAGGGATGTAAGGCTCCAACAAATAGGTTAAAAACCCACCGGATTGGAAAGCTCACAGAAGCCTTTATCATTTTCATGATACTAATGTCTCCTTGTCTTCAATTTCTCGCCAATCCAATAACTTTTTCCATAAAACTATCACAGTGATATTTCTAAAACATAAGCACGTAACTGTTTGGAAACATACCATTTCTTCTTATTGACTTTGGTGTCAAATACAAACCCTATATCCACATTTCTAAAGCTGAAATAATCTAGCCTCATCATGCCTTTCCAACATTATTTATGTTCCTATTAGGCCCAGGTTTCTATTTGCTCATCCGTGTTGGCCTGGAAATGTTCCACTACTTTTTTAACCTTGTTCGTTGCTATTTTCTCCTATCTTGGAAAAAGTCTTCCTGCTGTCAATCAGAATTCAAGATTAAAATGTTCCTTTTCTGGAAAATTTCCCTAAATCACGTCAGAGTATATTGAATTCTTTCTTTAAATTCATTTCACAAGTGTCGTTTTATCTCCCCAGCTAGACTGAAAACTCTTTGAAAATAAGAATTATTTCTTACACTTTTTTTGCAACTGCACTGTCCATGGAGGCACTTAATAAATACTCAATCACACTTGACGATGTAATGACAGAACTGCTACTATCCTGTAACAGGCAAAGTGCTGGGGGACTTGCCACTATCTTGTCAAAACTGAAATTATTTCCACAGAACTATTTTCAACAAGAAAATATAAAATATGTTTTGTTAATATAAATTATCCCACATATAACGTTAATTTCTGGAAGCTGATATTCTGATGAGGAGTGCATTGATTTATTTTCACATTTTATCCTCTTTTATAGTAATTAAAATTCAGAATGTTGGTATTACAGAAAGAAAATCTATTTTAGTTTAGTCATGTTTTTGAGCATAAAGTTATTTCAGTGGTAGAAAATTGATCTGCCACAGTTTCTTATCGATAAAAAAATAGCCTGATTTCTTTATTACAGTTTTTACTTAACATTATGGTATGGATTAAAAGTCTAAGGAAATATGATAGGGGATGTTAAGGTTGTATTTAGTGATGCCATCATCTTCAGAAAAACAAATTGATTTGAAGCCAGGGAAGTAAATGACAGAAATGGTATACATTGTAAATCATTTTAGGGAAAGAAGTATAGTGCCAGGGGTTCTAGTTTTACTAACTATTGCTCTGTTTATTATAAAATTATGAGCATAACATCAACATCTTTACATTTATTTTATGAAAACTTCAGAAATTTAGAATTTAAGGCACCTGTAATCACTGATGGAGCCCCTGGTTGGCACAAACAGTTAAGCACTCTACTGCTAACTGAACTATTGGCAATTGGAACCCTCCCAGATGCACTGCAGAAAAAAGTACTGGAGATTTTTCTTCTGAAAAGTCACAGCATTGAAAAGCGTATAAAGTGCATACTCTGCACATATGGGGTTGCCATGAGTTGGAAGTGACTAGATGGCAAAAAGCTTGCTTTGGTTTGGTTTTTGTGAATTCACTGTGTTAGTTAAGGCAAGGACTGGGTGCTGTAACAAAGAGAACTCACAAGAGGTTTGTGGCTTAAAGAAAATAAAATTTTATTTTTTTCTCCTGTTACAATCTGAGGTGAGCATTCCAGGCTGCCATGTGACTGTGCTCCCAAAAGTACAGCTGAGCTCAGGCACTTCCTTATTTTAGCTTATGAAAAGGGGATATGGACATAGGAGCTTAGCGCAAGGTTTTACAGGTCAGGCCTGGAAGTGATAAATATCACTTCTGCTGACATTCCATCAGTGAGAGCTTATTCACTAAGCCAGACCTGCCTGCAAGGAGCACTGGGAAATAAAATTCTGGTTGTGCAGTCATATCAGCTATCTGACATGGTTGGGCAGTCAAGTAACTCTCTAACCTGCCAGAAAAGGAAAAATAGATACTGAGTAACGAGTAATGTCCTCTACAACCACCCAGACTAAAGCCCTCTGCTTACTAATGAGAAAACTGATGCTGGAGAGACACTTCCATTTACCACCTATGCAACCTTTGAAACAAATTCTCCTACTCACCATCTATGTGATCTTGAACACTCAAAGCCTACCACCTACCATCTATCTGACCGTTAACGCCTAACCTTTACCCTAATCACCTGTATGATCTTGCACTCATGACCTCTGCCACTTAATGACTTTGGACACATAGTCTCTACTGTTGATCATCTACCTGTAAGTTGGTCTCTACCAATTTACCTTTAATCTTCAACCCTTAATCTCTACCATTTACTATCTATTTGACCTCACTAGACGTATTTTTTCTCATCTCATTATTATCTCTCTTTTTTTTTTGAACATTTTATTGTGATTTGGGTAAAAGTTTACAATGCAAACTAGTTTCCCACCCAACCATCTATACATATTTTGTTTCATGATGTTAATTGCAATCCCCTCAATGTGAAAGCTCTCTACCTACTTCCTGCCTGAGTTTCCTGTTTCCGTTTGCCTATCTTTCCTGTCCCTCCCTGCCTTCTGAACTTTGTTTTGGGGCAAATACTACCCTTTTGGTCTCATATGGTTGATTGTTCTGAGGTGCACTTTCCTCACGGGTGTTATTGTTCACTTTATAGGCCTGTCTATTGTTTGGATGAAAGGTGATCGTCAGGAGTGGGTTCAGTTCGAGGTATGAAGGTTGTCTGTGATGGTTAAGGTTGTGTGTCAACTTGGCTGGGCCATGATTCTTAGTGGCTTGATGGTCATATGATGGTGTCATCACTTCCGTGATAAGATTTGATATTATGTGATTATCTCCATGATGGGATCTGTTGTGAGTAGCCAATCAGTTGAAAGGGGGAGTTTCCTTGGGCATGTGGACTGCATTGAATATAAGGCTATATTCTGGCAAGGCTTGTGGGCTTTTGCTCACTCTGGATCCTGCAGGTGGCTCCTGTTCATCTGACCTCTGGTTCTTAGGATTTGAACTAGCAGCTTACCTGTGGTCCTTCCTGTCTTTCTTTGGGATTCATCAATCTTCACAGCCTGTGAACAACAGCCCCTGCTCTCTGGTCTGCCAGTGTTAGGTTCGACAGCCCCTGCGGTTACGTGTATCAGGAGAAGACCCTATATTGACCCATGGACTTGGGACCTTTCAGCCTGTACAACCGCATGAGCCATTTCCTTGATATACATCTCTCTCTCTATATATATTTATATGCTTTACTAGTTTTGCTTCTCTAGAGAACCTGGCCTAAGACAGAGTCTAAGGGACTTAGTTTGAGGGTTCTACCAGTCTCTATCAGACCAGTAATTCTGGTCTTTTTACGAATTTGAATTTTGTTTTACATTTTTCTCCCACTCTGTCCAAGACCTTCTACTGTGATCCCACTCAGAGCTGTAGGTAGTGGTAGCCAGACACCATGTAGTTCTTCTGGTCTCAGGCTAGCAGAGGCTGTGGTCTGTGTGAACCACTAGTTCTTCGGACAAATTTTTTCCTTGAAACTTTGATTTTCTTCACTCTTCTTTGCTCTGGATGGGAAGAAACCAATAGTTGTGTCTTAGATGTCCAGTCTCAAGCTTTTAAGATCCCAGTAGCTAATCACCCAAGTAGGATTTAGAACATTTTCATTACAGAATATGTTATGCCAATTGACCTAGATGTTTCCCAAGACTATGGATGTAAGCTCTCGAGTCCAGCAACTCAGTCCCTAGAGATGTTTCGTTATGGCTAAGAAGTTTTCATAACTGTGTGACCTTGTATTCTACTACATACATGGATATAATTGCTGCACATAAAAATGTGTATGTAGAAATACCTTCTGCCAAATCTATATATGCTCATGGCTGTACTCCCATATGCCATCCCACACCTGCTCAGCTTGTAGATCTACCAATGTATCTACTTGTAAATTATTTCTTGTTCTTACTGTTACTGCAGAGTTGTGTATGTAGTAGTATTTACCATTGTAACCTTTTACTCTTGTGTACCTCTCAATGTCTTCCTTGGTCATGTTGTGCTGACTTCTCCTATGTTGTGTATTGTCTTTCCCTTCACCCAGGTTAATAAGTGTCTACTATCTAGGTGGACTACACGAAGAAGAACGTGGCATCAGAATTGGAGGAAGACTTATTAACAACCTGTAATATACAGATGACATAACCTTGCTTGCTGAAAGTGAAGAAGACTTGAAGTACTTACTAATGAAGACCAAAGACTACAGCCTTCAGTATGGGGTACATCTCAACATAAAGAAAACAAAAATTCTCACAATGGGACCAATGAGCTACATCATGATAAATGGAGAATATATTGAAGTTGTAAAGAATTTTGTTTTACTTGGATCCTCAATGCCTCTGGAAGCAGCAAACAAAAAATCAAAAGATGTATTATTGCATTGGGCAAATCTGCTGCAACAGACCTCTTTAAGGTGTTAAAAAGAAAAGATTTCACTTTGAGGACTAATGTGTCCCTGACTCAAGTCATGGCATTTTTATTACCTGATATGCGTGTAAAACCTGGACTATGAATAAGGAAGGTCGAAGAAGAATAGATACCTTTGAATTATGGTGTTGGCAAAGAATATTGAATATACCATGGACTGCCAGGAGAACAAACAAATACGTCTTGGAAGAAGTGTGGCCAGAATGCTCCTTAGAAGCAAGGATGGTGAGTCTATGGCTCGCGTGCTTTGGGCATGTTATCAGGAGGGACCAGTCGCTCTACTCCATCTCTTTCTGTTCACTGTTTTCAGTCGGTTTCTTCTTACGATTGATGTTCCATCTATTTTTTTATCCTTTCATTTGATGCTCAGGGTTCCAGGACTGTCATCAGTATCTGTTTCCCTCAGGTCTTTGCTATAGAGCAGTGGTGTGGTATATCTGACTAAGCCATCATTTTGGCCCTCATCATTATTATCTCCTAAAAAGTAGATAATAATAATTTATATCTTGTAGAGTTGTAAGTACTAGCTAAGATAATTAATATAAGAGATGTCTGGGTAGCACAAACCATTTGCTTTTTACTGCTAACCAAAAGTTTGGTTGAAGTACATTAGAACAATTACTAGCACATAGTGCTTAATAAATATAAACTGCTGTTTTTCATATTGCCATAACTACTACATAAGTTACTGCTACTTTTATTATCTAATTAATAAACCATTAACAAACTAACAAAAGCATTATGACTGGCTTTCATTGATCATATTAAGAAATGATTCGGGACTCCCAGGTTATTAATTTGAATTTTAGTTCTTTCTAAGGATAGAAATGTTCCTGAACAAAAAGGCATAGTCAATATAATGCCACTCAAGCCCTTAATATACATATTTCAATAGTATGTAGTAGTATTGTCTGAGATTACATGGAAGAACAACACATTTGTATATGTTGGTTCTATTTTCCAATTATGTTATACTATGACTTATTTATTAGGTGTTGGAAATTAGAACATAAAAAGTGTGATAACTTATTCTAAGTAGGTTCTTAGAACTAAATCAACTGTTAATGTATTTTATTCATCCATTTGTTACGTTAATATCCCAGATAAACTAAGTGATCTTAGTGATTATTTGCTTAATATAAACCATCTATTTAGAAACAAATCAGGAAGCTGCTATTCGTCAGTTTCCAAAACAAATTTCTAACAATATTTAAATGGATCCATACATGCAAATGACTTGTCCCTTCACACATACAGCAAAATAACTAGAATAGCTGAAGTGTCTTTATGAACTAAACAGAGTAAACAAATTACTATCAAAGTCAGAATTAGTTTTCCTGTATCTTACGGACAGCACAGTAAACATTTTAACCATTCAGCTCCTATTGATGCCCTCGTTTCCTTTTCTCTAGATCAGTCATGAGTTTATGTTTATATTACCAATGTTCCCTTTAAAAGTGTATTGATATCTCACTTAAGTGAGGCTTCATACTTGTTGTTGACCCCATAACACTGCAATTTGCAGATAGAACGTCTATGTATAACTGTGCATGTTTCGAGGTAGATTTAATCTTACTGATGATTCAAATTTTCACACAGATTCAGTGTTTTTGATTTATTACTTATAATAGGTAGTGGCACTGTTTTTATTCTTTTGAAAATGAACCTGAAAAGGAAGTGAACTGTTATTGCTAGTGATGGCAATATTGAAAAAAATAATGAAGTCTTACAAAATGATTTCCTAGAAAATAGAAGCTTGGACTAAATTAAGACCAAGCGGAGAAATTCAGCGGTGGCTTGACTGTGTGTCATGAGCAAGTGCGCCATATGCTTTACATAGAAATAAGAAAGTATGAATCATGAAGTTATTTCAGCAAATGTTCCAAGGAGGATTTAATTTTATAGCTTTATAAATGTAAAAATTTAGAGCTGTTTCATAAAACCAATAAGGGTGTGAAGGAGACACTTTGAATTTTTACTTTTCCTTATAGTAGTTCATCAAAGTAATTATATGTTAAAGTAATATATAAGGATTTGGAGAGTGTTCACAATCTCAGCATATATCTCCTGGAATGGTAATATTTATTTAGTAAAGCAATAATCATTGCCTACTAGTCCTGCACTCACTAAATACATACAAGTCAACCCACAAGCTTATATGCACGGATTGTGTTCTGGAGTTTGCTGAAGTAGCAAAAAAACCCCCAAAACAAACCAAACCCATTGCTGTCAAGTCAATTCTGGCTCATAGCAACTCCATAGAACTGCCCCATAGAGTTTCCAAGGAGTACCTAGTGGATTTGAACCGCCGAACTTTTCGTTAGCAGCGGTGGTATTTAACCACTATGCCACCAGGGTTTCCACTGAGGTAGCAAAAACATAAAAATGTAGTCTAAAGTCAGTTATTTTTAAAAGCTCTAGTTTATGTTCATAATTACATCTTTTTAAAGTTAATTAATTTTTAGAATAAAGGAAAAACAAAAGAAGTGTCAGTATAGTTAGAATTAAACAATTGTAATAGTCCAAAATTAGACACTAACTTTGCACCTCTTACTTAGATATATTTCATGAAAATGTAGGAGATCCATCCCTTTTATTTTTTTAATATTATGTTTATTGGACACCAATATTCTAATATTAGTCAAAACACTGTCCTGGCCAGTATCTAATTTTTTTGCAGTTCTTTATAGCTTGAAGATACTAATAACTTTTGCCACTGGAGGTCACTATTTATCTATATTTAAAAAATCTATTATTTAAAGGTGAAGTGATGTAACTGGATAACTTGTAGGCTATGGTTTATAGTTTAAAGAAACATGGTTGCAGAAGAAATCTAAATTTAGACAGAGGTTCCTGGAGACTAAAATACCATCCTTGGTAAATGAAGCCATTCCACAAAGCCAGTGATTTTCTAGAGATTTTATTTAGAGATAACTAAACAGTGATTCCGAAACCCAGGTAGGCATAGTGGTTAAGAGCTATAGCTGCTGACCAAAAGGTCAGCTGTTCGAATCCACCAGGTGCTCCTTGGAAACTCTATGGGGCAGTTCTACTCTGTCCTACAGGGTCACTATGAGTCGGAATCGACTAGATGGCAATTTTTTTTTTTTTTTAAACGGTGATTATGTTCAAAATGGAAACCCTGGTGGCCTGCCTAGTGGTTAAGTGCTACGGCTGCTAACCAACAGATCGGCAGTTCAAATCCACCAGGTGCTTTTTGGAAACTCTATGGGGCAAAAAAAAAAAAAAAAAAAAAAATTTTTTTTTTTTTTTAATGGGGCAGTTCTACTCTGTCCTGTAGGGTCACTGTGAGTTGGAATCGACTCGACGGCAGTGGGTTTGGTTTATGTTCAAAACACTCATGTACGCATTCTAAGAGATTTGCCAGGGAATGAATGGACGAGGCCTGTTGCAGTAAATTGGTGGAGAACGGCTGAGGCCTTAGGAAGAACAAGGTTCCGCGCTGATGCTGTCTCTGACCAGCAGGGGGCCTCATGCAGCCTCGTGCTCTCCAGCTTTCCCTTTGTAAATGAAAGTGGCAGGCTCCATAATTTCCAGTCTTTTTCTAAGACTACTATCTGTCATATTTTAAAGTTTTCAGATGAAAGGGAGAGAAACTATTTTTACTTTTTCACCTCCATGACAGACAAATATCCATAAAACAACAACGAAGTACTATTTTTTGTTGTACCTAACAGTTTACGACAGCAGAATGAAATGACTGTTACTAGAAGTTGTTCTTATGTTTTGATGTCAAGCACAAGAGGAAGCCAGCCAGTGCTTCCACCCAGTTCATTCTGGTTAGAACCCTGCCAAGAATTTGCATTTCTAACAAGTTCGTGCTGAGAATTTGCATTTCCACTCCAGGTATACTAAGTCAGAAACTACATTTTAACAAAACACGCAGGTGATTCTTATGTATAATTCCCTGGGAACTTGTTAGAAACGCAAAAAACTGAAATGAATCCATTCAAAACTCTGGAGCCAACGCTCTGGACAGTTTTTATAAAGTTTGAGGTCAGGTGAACATGCTTTTGATTTGCTTCGCTTAATGGATTGTTATTGTATTAATGGCTATTTGCTCTTTGAATTATTCATTTGGCATTGATTGCTTCAAAAGCAGAAGTGTTCCTGGCCCAAGAGCTGCTGGATTTTCTTTCTTGTCTAATTTTTGGCCGGGAATAGTCACTCTTAGGTGAACATTTTAACGCATTTAGGCTGACTACTGTTTAAGTCTTTAGAACTAGTTCTAAGCCAGGTGTCCCCTGATGTTATTCCTCGGATCTGTTAATAATAAACAATAACGTGTTTGTATTTAACCTGTGTGTACATGTGAATGTTTTTACACAGTTTGTACCTCTAAATCCCAAGCAATCATAAGGCTACTAGGATGAGGGCTTTACTATCTGATACAATTGGGTAATACAAGACACTTACACAGTATTGGAAATTGAAAACCATTACTATTATTTATAGAAAGTAGACAGTAAACAAGAACAGATTACTTGTAGAAAGCAAATAGTAAACAACAGAAACAGATTTGAGGTGAATCAGCCCCCTCCACTCCTACAAGTACCTCACCTAGCATTGTAGAGGAGAAACCTACTTATGCCTAAAAGAGGACCCATTGACCCTTCCCAAATTACCCATGTCCGTTTTGGGTCACTGGGTGGGCACACCATACACCAGGTATAGTGTGACTGTGTTTGTTCTTTTTCTCTCTCCGTGGTTTTTCTTGGCTGGGTCTGGGCCCCTGTGCTTTCTGGTCCAGCTCTCATCCAGCAGCTTTGGGACAACCCTGGGCCAGAGCTAGGGTTAGGGTGGCATTAAGACAGCTCTTGGTGCAAAAGTGTTTTACAGTCAACCCTTGTACATGAATGCCCAAGTTTTTTTCCGTTGGCAACCTCCTTCCTGGAGGTTCCCAACTCTGTTCCGTGAGCTGATTCACCCACTACTGTCATCTTCTCTACAGGCCAACTCTGTCCAGTGCCACCTTCTGCCAGTCTTGTCGTTCCCATCACTTACACCACTGCAACCTTTCTCTTTGCTTGGCTCTGCTGTGCTTGCCGCCATTTCTCTTGGTTTTCGGTGTTAATAGCTGAGTATTACACCCCTTGACCTGTATTACATCTCTTTTGGGAATTTCTCAGCACAGAGCCCCTTGTTCAAAGGACCTCTCCCCACCTGGCTTTCATCCGTCAGGGAGCATATCTGAGTCTCTGCATTTTAGGGTTTTTATTAGTCACGGTGCAACCTCCCTAGCCAATCCTGGTGAAGATCAGACCAGGTGGGGCTTCTCTAGCCAATTCCCGTAAAGGCCAGACTGGGTGGGACCCTCCAGCCAATCTTGGTAAAGGTCAACTGTTGGGCAGGGGCCCCACAGCCCATCTGTGTAAAAGTGGGTTGTAAACTCATCAATCTTTTAGAGTATGTGGGTAGCAAAGTCCTTGCAAGCCACTTATGGGAACTGCAAACTGACCAACGCCTTTCAAACTGATTTGTTGTTGTTGGGTACCGTCAAGTAGGTTCTTACTCATTGTCATAGACTGAATTGTGTCCCCCACCCAAAAAAAAAAAAAAAAAAATTTTTTTTTTTTTTTAAATATGTGTCAACTTGGTTAGCCCGTGATTCACAGTGTGGTTGTTCTCCATTTTGTGATTTTCCTATGTGTTATGAATCATAAACTCTCTCTGTGGTTAAAGAGGATTAGGGTGGGATGTAACACCCTTGCTCAGGTCACATTCCTGATCCAATGTAAAGGGAATTTCCCTGGGGCATGACCTACACCACCTTTTATCCTTCAAGAGATAAAAGGAAAGGGAAGCAAGCAGAGAGTTGGGAACCTCATGCTACCAAGAAAGCAACCCTGGGAGCAGAACGCATCCTTTAGACCCAGCGCTCCTGCACAGAAAAGCTCCTAGTCCAGGGGAAGATTGACGACAAGGACTTTCCTCCAGAGCTGACAGAGAAAGCCTTCTCCTGGAGCTGAAGTCCTGAATTTGGACTTGCAGCCTACTAGACTGTGAGAGAGTGAATTTCTCTTTGTTAAAGCCATCCACTTGTGGTATTTCTGTTATAGTAGAACTAGATGACTGAGACACTAATAGCGACCCTGTGTATAACAGAACAAAACACTGCCCTGTCCTCCGACAACCTCACAATCATTGTTATTCTTGAGCACATTGTTGCAGCCACTGAGGCAATCCAGCTTGTTGAGGGTCTTCCTCTTTTTCACTGACCCTCTACCTTACCAAGCATGATGTCCTTCTCCAGGGACTGTCCCTTCTGATAACATGTGCAAAGTACATGAGATGAAGTCTCGCCATCATCGCTTCCAAGGAACACTCTGGCTGTACTTTTTCCAAGACAGACTTATTCATTCTTCTGGCAGTCCATAGTATATTCAATATTCTTTGCCAACATCATAATTCAAAGGTGTCAATTCTTCTTTGGTCTTCCTTATTTGTAGTCCAGCTTTCACAAGCATATGAGGTGATTGAAAATATTATGGCTTGGGCCAGGTGCACCTTGGGCTTCAAAGTGACATTTTTGCTTTTCAACACTTTATCCTTGGAAGCAAGTTGCTTACAAGAATTAATAAGCAACCAATGTTTTAGCAGATTGTGGCCTGACCAATCATTATGACAGAGTTACAAACCCAGGGCCAGAAAGGTCACATAGAAGAAAACCCACTACACCACTACAATACAAAGGCTTTCACTCATTTTATTTTATTTGATCTTCAAATCAAACCTGTGAATTGAGGCAAGTGGTAATATTAACCCACTCTGGAGTTTAGAAAACTGACATCCAGAAAAAGCAAGTGATTTATCCAAGTGATTTGTTCAGTTCTTAAGAGAACCAGGACTTGAACGCAGGCCTTCAGACGCCACATTTCATATTCCTTTTTTTTTTTTTTTCCTGTGGCTTTCCTAAGGCCCAGATTATCTTTTATACTAAAGTTCAGTTCATGGACTTAAAGTCCTTGAGTGTTTTCTTGTGTTTGAGACTATGGATTGGTTTAATAGGTCATCCATCCATTCATCTATCCATCTATCCGTGAGCAAAAAATGAAGTATATAATATGTGCCAAAAACTGTGTTGATCTTTGGGGATACAGAGAAAAAACATAGTTCGTGTCTTCAAGGTACTCATAATCTAGTGTGCATATTGCAGTGGTTGTTGTTGTTGTTAGGTGCTTTCAAGTCAGTTCCAACTCATAGGGACCCTATGTACAACAGAACAAAACACTGCCCAGTCCTGTGCCTTCCTCCCAATCATTTTTATGCTTGAGCCAGTGGTTGCAGCCACTGTGTTAATCCATCTTGTTGAGGGTCTTCTTTTTTTTCGCTGACCCTCTACTTTACCAAGCATGATGTTCTCCAGGGACTGATCCCTCCTGATAACATGTCCAAAGTATGTGAGATATAGTGTCACCATCCTTGCTTCTAAGGAGCATTCTTCTGCTTGTACTTCTCCCAAGACAGACTTGTTTTTTCTTTTGTCAGTCCATGGCATATTCAATATTCTTCTCCAACACCATAATTCAAAGACCTCAATTCTTCTTCAGTCAATTGTAGTTGTGTATAAGGTGTACCAAGAACTTTGGCAGAGAGTTGCATAGGCAACCATGGAAGTATGGAGAAGGGAACTTTGTTTCAGCCTGAGTTGAAGTAGGGTAGAGGCAGAGGTAGGGAGCCCAGAGAAGACGGCTTAAAAAATAGTGGAAGCTTGGAATTGCCTTCCCTCCACAAACCATCTCACAGGATTGAGTCAGTGTCCTGTACTCCATGTGCATCAAGGCCATTGGTTTAGTCAAGGTTCTGTAGAGAAATTGAACCAGTAAGATATAGATGTAAACATGGATATAGATAGGGATAGGAATAGAGATAGAGATAAATACAGATAAATAGAGAAGTATTTATTTTAAAGAATTAGATCACATGATTGCAGTTGCTATCATATCCAAAATCTGTAGGTCAAGCTGGAGATTCTGTAGTCTTGTAACCCAAAATCTATAGGTCAGGTAAAAGGAAGAGTCGAGGAGTTCTAGAAAGATGTATATTCATAATCTGGAGGCAGAATACTCCCTAGGGAAAAGTGCCTTTTTGTTCTGAAGTCATTTGATCTATTGGATAAGAGCCACCCACCTTATGGAGGGTAATCTACATAAGTCCAACTAATTTAATCACATGTAATTATTTCATGTCAGTACCTGGACTAATGTTTTACTAAACTGGGCACCATAGCCTTGTCAAGCTATATAAAATTAATCATCGTAGCCATCTACCTGCTGAGACATTCCTAATGTCAAGTATGTACTTGAATTTTCACAATGTTAGCCCCTCGATTTTCTTGCCCTTCACTCTGTTGATAAACCTGAGATATCTCTGATACCAAATGTTTGCCTGAAGTGCCTACACCTTCTTCTCTGTCAGAATCACTTCGGAAGCCATGTCTCAGCACAAGCAACTGGGTCTGATTACTAGTTCTTTCTGTATCTTGTGAAAACTTCTAATCTCTATGTTCTAGTCATGTAATAACTTCTGCCATCCAGCAGAAGTTGGATGAAATAATACAACTTATATCTGTGTAAACTAATACAGAGATGTTACATATGTTTATAACAGTTCAGAGTCAAAGCATAGCTTCCTACCAAATAAAAAAAAAGTATGGTCATCACTGTGAGTTTTTGCAGCCTATGTTTGTGTAAGAGTCCTTAGGAAATTGGAGAGAAACAGGACATCATCTGTCTGCTGATAATGTTGAAATAACAGAAAATATTGTCTACTGTGAAATAGGTTTACAATCTCCATAAATCATGTAGGGTTTGAGAGAAGACAGCATTATGGAACTTGTGGTTCTATGCTGGGCTATGCTGCGAATTAGCTGTGTATACTTTAACAAGTTTTAATAACCTCTTTTTGATTATCCATAAAATGAGAGATTAGACTGGATGATCATTATGGACAATTCTGGTTTCCATACTACATTATATTCCAATAGCCAAAGGCTATTTTCCTATCTTTTGCGTAAATTCAAAAGTGGTCATCTTTTCTTTTCAGCAGCACTGATTACTTGTCTAGAATTTTCCCAATATAAAAACCCAGTGCAGTCCTTATTAAATCCTTTATTCTTCCTTTTATTTGTATCCAGCCTCTAACACAGATGTTGTAAGGACACAATCATCTTAACAGACCCATTTTCATTCCCTGATCCCATGAGGCCTTTTCTTATCATGCCCTTAGTCGTACACCTTTCAGTTAATTCTCTAGGTAGTTCCAGTTTTAATAATGGTGGAGTATCTTATATCAAAGATTCCCTGGTGGTGCAAATGGTTAATATGCTCAGCTGCTAACCAAAAGGCTGGAGGTTTGAGTCCATCAAGGGGCACCTTAAAAGAAAGGCCTGATTTACTTCCAAGAAATTAGCCACTGAAAACCCTGCAGAGCACAGTTCTACTTAGACTCCCATGGGGTTGCCATAACTTGGAATTGACATGACGGCAACTGGTAAACCTTATATCAGACTAACCCTCCCACAGATGCCAAAGACAAACCCTAGATAAAATATGAAATAAAGTCACTATTTTAGGACTCTGGAGAGCAACAAAAACCAGGAAAGTATGGGAAACACCTGACTTTTGAAATAAGGAAATCTCACTGGGTAAGTTCAGGTTGATTTCCAGAGGGCACATTCCAGTCTATGTAGGTCAAGGGAGCTAAAACTCAAGCAGAAAGCCACAATTGTTGTTGTTGTTTTTAAATAATTCATTTTATTTTTTTTGGGTGTTGTTGAGAATATATACAGCAGAATGTACACCAATTCAACCACTTCTACATGTATGATTCAGTGACACTGATGATATTCTTCAAGTTGTACAACTGTTCTTAGGCCCCTTTTCTGAGCTGTTTGCTCCCCATTAACAAAAACTCACTGCTTCCTAAGTTCCTTATCTAATTTTTTGAGTTGCTGTTGTCAGTTTGATCCCATATAGATAGATGTTAAATGAGCACAATGCTCAAGGCGGATGTTCTTTACTAATTAAGCTAAACTACTGTTTGATTTTAAGAAGATATTAGGGGATATTTTTGGTTTATGGTATAAAGATTATCTCAGGGAAAGAGCTTCAGGGGTTAATCCAGCCTCCATGGCTGCAGAAAGTTTGGATTCCATGAGAATTTGAAATTCTGTTCTTCATTTGCTCCTTTTTGATCAGGATTTTTCATTGATTACAGTGTCTATTAATGGTAGCTGGGCACCATCCACTTCTGATCTCATGACAAAGGTGGCAGTCATTCATTGAGGCAGTTAGCCACAAATTCTACTTCCTCTTCCTTTTTCTGACTCTTCTTATTGCTCTCTTGCTCCAGGCAAATAAGAATACCACAGTTTTAATGGCTTATGTGATTAGGGTCAGAGTTCAGGACTGCCAGATAAGTTGAAAATTGAGGGAGAAATACTGAAGAGGGGGGGACCACAGAAATGAAGCCACAATATCTGCATAGAAACTCCTCTCATATTCTAGGTTGCAACTGAACTGTGAATGCACAGGGGTCATTCCAAGTGATACAGGCGAAAACAGTATCTTGTAGGCTGGGAATGTTGAGCGAAGATTTGAATTGCCGTCCACCACAAGGATGACAGTAATTTACATTCAAATTGACCTTTGCATCTTTCCAAATGACAAGTTTTCAATTGAAACTCCAGAATGGCCATGAATTGGGAATAAAATTGTTTCCCAGAACTAGACATTATTCTTAAGACTAAAGCTAAACTGAAACCAAACTGCCCTAACAAAACCTAAAGCCAGGCCTGCACAAGCTCAAGATACTCAGTGCGTAATTAAATTATCTACTAACCAAGAATCAACATTCTTTAGAAGAAGATACCAGAATACAGAGTTTTCACTATGTATAATCTACAACACACAGCGTGCAATAAAAAAAATTGCTACACGTGAAAAGATGGCAAAATGTGACCCACAGTCAAAAACAAAAGTAGATAACAAAAATATGCTTTGAGATGGCTCAGATGTTGGAATTGTAAGACAAGGACTTTAAGTAAGCTACTGTAGACATGTAATGGAAATGATGGTAAATAGTTGGAGTATCTCTGCAGATAAATGGATATTACAAAAATAATACATGGAAATTCTACTTAAAAGTATATAAGACTTGAAATGGAAAATTTACTGATGGACTTAATAGCAGGTAGATTACGGTAGAAGAAAGGGTTTATCTCTGAACTTGAATCAATAGAAATTATATAAGCTCAAGTACGGAGAGGAAAAAAATTTTAAAAAGAATTGGACAACATCAATTCATTCAATTAATTGAAAAATGAATTGGCTAGTAAACAAAGAGAAAAGAGAGAAAATGTTTAAAGAAATAATGGCTGAACTTTTCCCTAAATGGTGAAAGTATCAACTTACAGAAACAAAAACTTCTGTCCACAAAGAGGTGAAGAAAGTTATAGCTTCACACTTTAGCTTGAGATGCTACTGGATTGTAGCTCCCTCTGTAAAAGGCTGTTGTTCTTGGTCCTGAGACACAACATTAGCTAAAGTATAAGAGTTAGGGGAGGAAGTATGCTACTTGAATGTGGTCACTCATCAGATGGTGCTAACAGTCTTTCTTTTGAAAAAAAAAAAGTTTATTTTGAAGAGAAACTGGATGTATTTTACACTATTTAGAACACACAGAACAATGACTTAGGTTTCATGGTTTTCAGTAGGTGATTTATGAACTTGCTTGCATGTTGCTATGATGTTGAACAGTTTTTAAGAGCTTCCAGACTAAGATAGGCTAGAAATAAAGACTTGGCAATCTTCTTGTGAAAATCAACCAGTGAGAACTATGTAAATCACAAAGATCCAATCTGCAACCTATCATGGGAATGGGACAGACCCAGGCAGTGTTTGGTTCTGTTGTGCATGGGATCACCATGAGTTGGGGGCTGATTCAATGACAGCTAACAACAACTGTTAGACTCATGAAATTCATCTAAAATTTTTTTCTCACTTGGGACTTAGCTTCATTGTGATAGAAATGCGGAGGGAAGTGCTATATATTCAGAAACTGTGCTTATGCCTAAAATTGTACCTGGCAAACTGTATCTATTATGAATACTTAAATAAGAAATCCGTATCTACCATCCATTTCTGCAAGGGCCTTCCAGTTAAGTTCACAGTTACAGTCTCAAAGAGGCATTGAAACATTTTTTCAATAATGCCACAACCATGCAGGTTGGGTATAGATAGCAGGACTCCTGAGAATACTGGCCATTGACAGCCTGATGTGTCTCTCCTATTGTTTTTCTTACACCACATTACTTGATTTTACTTTCAAAGGCATGGCATTTCCCTTTCATTCAAACCACTTTCAAACTCATTTTTGCTGGAAATATTAAGCAGTTCTTTATAAGCCTAAACGAATGACAACATTCTGGATTCAAAATGTTTAATACTTCAGTGATATCTTCATTAGCACCACTAATTGCCTGGGCTTAAGGATATTTTATGTCACTACCTGTGGATGTCAATGACATGGTTTTTTCCCTCCCTCTTTCTTTCCCTCACTTAGTTCTGTCATTTCTTTTTTCAAACAACTAGTATTTATTGAGGGCCAGTCACTTCCTAAGTGATTAGAGCAGTGAACAAAACAAAGTTCCCCGTTTTTATGGGAGAATATGGATTAAAAAAAAAAAGAATTTGAAACCACATATTACATAATGATATGTATTACAAGAATGAATAAAGTAAGTTAAAGATAGACTGACTGGTAGAGGTGAGGGGGTAGGTAATCCTACTTTATAGAGGGTTCTCAGGAAGGTGACATTTTATCAGTGGTTGCTGTCGTTAGGTGCTGTCAAGGTAGCTCCAACTCATAGCGACCTTATGCACAACAGAACAAAATGTGGCCTGATCCTTTGCCATCTTCACAATTGTTGCTATGTTTGAGCCCATTGTTGCAGCCACTGAGTCAATCCATCTCCTTAAGGGTCTTTATCTTTTTCTGCTGACCTCCTTCCTTACCAAGCCTCATGTCCGTCTCCAGTGATTGGTCCTTCCTGATGACATGTCCAAAGTAAAAGAAATGAAGTCTCACCATCCTCGCTTCTAAGGAGCATTCTGGCTGTACTTCTTCCAAGAAAGATTTGTTCATTCTTCTGGAAGACTCAGGAATGAGCCATGTAGATATTAGGAAGGAGAGGATTCCAAGCAGAATGTCAGCAAGTTCCAATGTCCTGATATGAGAGATTGCTTGGTGTGTTAGAACAACAACCATGGAGACCAGTAAACATGGAGAAGGGTGAGTGAGGTGACAGTAAGTCTGGGTGGTCTCTGAGGGTCAGATTATGTAGATCATCAATTATAGGTAACAGATTTGGGATTTTGCTCTGAGTTAAATAGGAAGCAAAGGTGAGATTTTGTTTAGTATGCAGAAAAACATTTTAGCTAGATTTTTGCTAAACTTTCTGAAATTCCTAAAATTGATTAAAGCTTCTGGTTTCAGTTCTGCTGGGCTATATTCAAAAGTGGAAGGAATTAAACTCCTATTATTAAACAACTACAGATAAACAATATTCTGTGGTGATATGTGATTTCCCTGAAGTAAAAGATAATGACATCTTAAATTGATAATTAATAGCAATATTACCCTATTCCAGCAGTTCTGAACTATGCATAGGAGCACTTGGGACACTGTCAATTACTGCTGGTAGTTAGCATAAAATTCACAAATAACTTCCTGATATTTCATCTTGTGCTAAGCATTACCAAACACTGTTAAAATGGGCATGGTGTTTAAGATACTGAATTTGTAAAACCAGCCTGGTTTTGAGTCTTTGCTTTGCCACATACTAATAATATGACCTTGGACAAATTCTCCCAGGGTTTTTGAGTCTTAATTTGTTTATTCCTAACACAGCCGTAATAGTTCTTAATTCATAGATAATGCATGTAAACCACTTAACTCAGTTTTTACCAGATAGTAAGCATTTAAAAATAATTGTTACTATAATAAAAATATTGTTTTTGTTTTTCCTACTAATTATATATTGAGCAGACTAAAATAGGTTACAGTATTTACATTCAGCTGACTATAGCATAGTTATTAATATTTATTAATATACTCTTTTTTTTTGTATTTCTGGGATCTAAAAATAATATGCATAGGATTAAAACAGAGAGATAGACCCCATAAATGAAATAATTTAGGCTGATAGGTAGTACATACTTTTGTATAAACCAATTAACATGAAATATGAACTTCTGACTAACTACCCTTTGCTCAATATCATCAAGACTTTTTTGTTGTTCAAAGAATGCAAGCTAGACAATGCATTATTTGTCCTTGACTCTCCCCTGCATATTGCTGATAATAAATACTCAGCAAACACTTGTCAAAGAAAATATTAGCTACACAGAGAAACAGACATGAAATTCATAAAGTATTTCCAAAAAGAAAATTTATTAAATATTTATTTAATATTTAATTGGTTATTTAGTGATATATGTTGGATTATTCATTCATTTACTGAAAATTTATTTTATTACATACTGTGGTTGTTTTCCCAGCTCATTTCCCTGTGCATTGTGTATCAGCCATGCAATTTGGGTGTAAAAACCCCCAGTGCCATCGAGTCGATGTAGGGGATTGGTATTACCACATCCTCTAGAGTTGTTTTAGCCAAACTTGGTGATTTGGTGCCTCATGCTATAGAGATTGCTTCAGAGGTGGGTAGTTACTCAGGTCTATGGCAATACATAAGAGTTATTACATAATACATAAGAGTATTAGTGCCTACATGAGGAGCATGGTGATAGGATAACTGTCCCAACTGCTGTAGGCTTCCATTCTCCGAATGATGAAGAGAGGACTACGTCCTGGATGCTTCTATAACCAAGCACCACAAAACACAACCAACCTACACCAAAAATTGTGTTCCAACTAAATTCACGGGCATGTTATAAAAGTTAGATGAAAGGCTCAACTGTCCTCAGGAAAAATGTCAGTTCTCTGGTATTTTTTAGTGTTTAAAAATAACTCGAGGGCTACTGTAGGAAAAAAAAAAAAAAGCCACTGGCAAACAGAAGGCGAAGCATGTCAAGCTATAAAAAAAAAATTGGCAGTTTTCTTTCTCTTTCTTTAATATGCTACATACAGAATGGTGCTGCTTGTATCCGTAAGTTCATTTAACCTAAACTTTGTAATGCTGTCCAAGAACTTCCTAAACAAATAGTGTTTTGTTTTTCCCTGATTAAAGCAAGAGAGCCACCTAAAGCAAAAGGAGGCAAATTGTCCCCAGTCTGAAACTACACCACCTTCAGTGGAGGTGGAAGGGGCCTCTGACGGTAAAGAACACAATAGCTGAAGTTATTTTGGTTCTGTTTCTCTGCTCAATAAGAGGAGCTTGCCTCCTCATCTCTTCCCTTTCTTCCTTCCTCTCTTTTCTCCAGTATTTATTTTTCAGAAGAGAAACAGGAAAAATAAAGTAATATAAAATAAAACAAAATATTGAGTCAGATATTATCTTAAAGAAACTGTTTAAATTCTGTTTTTAATTTTTTTAGTAATACAAGTGTACACAAGGGTTAATTTTAGCTTTTATGAAGGGAGATGATTTTGTGTCCTAGGAGAAGTGGAGTTTAGGAGGCAAAATTGCCTCCTATAAATACACGTAAAGCAAGCTATATCGGAAGGGCTATATAACAGGAATCTGTTATACATCTTAAGATTTCAACACATTTGACCACTGTCGTCAGTCCAAGTGGTCGAATTATGGAGAATAAATTGACAAAAATTGTCATAGTTTTTCTAAGCAGTGATTTGGTAAATCAGAAAAATTGCGTTTGATGGGAGACAAATAGTTGAAGGTTTATCACAAATAAACAAATAGAAGAGGAGAGACTGGGAGCAGAAGCCTGAAAAAAAGATTTGAGCAGATGCGGAACCTGCCGTTTGACAGGGATCTTGGAGAAACATGATTTCTCACTGCTCTTCACTGGAATTCCGAGCCAATTGTTCTGTAGTCTTCAATTCAACAAGGCAAATGACTTCAAGTTTCCTATAGACAAGGGAAGCCTGTTGTTCTTAGTGGATTTCATGGTGACCTTATGTGTAACAGAACTAAACCTTGTCTGGTCCTGCACTGTCTTCATGATCATTGTTACGGTTATGTCCATTGTTCTGGCTATTGTGTCAGTTCATCTACTTCAGGTTTCCTCTTCTTTTGTGACCCTCTACTTTATCAAACATGATGCCCTTTTCTAGAGATTGGTCTTTTTGTATGACATGTCCACAGTAAGCACCACAAAGTCTTGCTCTCTTTGCTTTTAAGAAACATTCTGGTTTTATTTCTTCTAAAACTGATTTGTTTGTTCTTTTGTTAAAAAAAAAATAGTCCATGGTATATATAATATTCTTTGCCAACACCATAATTCAAATGCATCAAATCTTTTTCTGTTGTCTTTTTCATTGTCCAGCTTTCACATGCATATGAGGCAACTGAAAAGACCATAGCTTGAGTCAGATACGACTTAGTCAACAAAGTGACATCTTTGTCCAGGGAACTCTAGGGTTCTATATTTGGAAACCTAATGGCATGGCTAAGAAATTATTCCCCTAAGGAACTAGAAACAAAAGAATATCTGGGAAATAAGTAGGAAATTTCCGTCCTTATAGATGATCTAAAAATTATTATTAAAATGATCCCTTGCAGCACTGCAGCAAATGTGTAGTAGAAGGGAGTTGTAGGAGACCTGAGGTTCTGTTAAGAATCAGCCAGTCAAAGCTATCTATCTTGATTCAAGGCTCTGGGTAAAGGGCATGCTCTGCCTCATTCATAACTCCTTTTTGGCCATATTTTCATATTTATGTTTTTATTATGTAAAGACATTTATAGCAACAGCAACCATTCTAAAAGAAACATATTTACTCAAAAACCTATCACTCAAGCAATTGTTGAGTTTGATGTTTTCTTTTTTCTTGTTAATTCAAGGTCTTGTTCATATACACCCATTTCATTTTTAAGTAACTATAATCATTTCATAGATAGAATTTTTAATTCTGAGTGTTTTCACCCTATCATTCATTTGAGAGAATTATTCAGTATTTCTTTCAGCTTTGTAAAGATCTCACTAACGGTAGTGACTGCCTATTTCTGTAGTGCTTGGCAATTAGATTTTACCAATTTTCATAGCATATATACCAGATATATTTCTGGTTCTTGATAAAAATTGCTGAATTGTTTCTAAAAGTACTACTATTGGCTTTGTTATGAACATAAAATAAGAACAATAGGTTCCTCCACATTTTATAAGCAACTTCAGAGATGAACTTTGTCCTTGGTTAAACCTCCACTGAAATTCCCATTCTATCTGTCCCTTGCTCTTTGAAAAATAATTATCTGGTAAGCTAATTCACAACGAGTTGTTAATATATGTTAGTGTCTATCTTAGTCATCTAGGGCTGCTGTAACAAAATACCACAAGTGAATGGTTTTAACAAATAGAAATTTATTTTCTCACAGCCTAGGAGGTTAGAAATCTGAATTCAGGGTGCCAGCTCCAGGGGAAGGCTTTCTCTCTCTGTTGTCTCTGGTGAAAGGTCCTTGTTGTCAACCTTCCCCTGGGTCTAAGAGTTTCTCAGTGCAGGGACCCCAGTCCAAAGGACAGGATCCACTCTGGCTCTTCTTTCTTGGTGGTAATGAGACCCCTTTCCTCTCTGCTCCCTTCTCTCTTTTATATCTCAAAACAAATTGACTCAAGATACAGCCTAATTCTGTAAATTGAAAGTAGGGTACTGGATGAGGCAGTTCAAGAAATTGAGAAACCCCACAGATTCCTTCCTAGTAGTCATGTCCCCGGTTTCAGCTAATTCCCTTAAAGAGTACAGAAAATGAAAGTTGAAAGATTATCAAAGAGATTGTTATGGATTGAATTAAAAAAAAAAAAAACCCATTGCTGTCGAGTCGATTCTGACTCACAGTGACCCTATAGGACAGAGTAGAACTGCCCCATAGGGTTTCTAAGGAGCACCTGGTGAATTTGAACTGCTGACCTTTTAGTTAGCAGCTGTAGCTCTTAACCACTATGCCACCAGGGTTTCCATGGATTGAATTATGCCCCCCTATTTTTTTTTAATATATATATATTTTTTAATATATATAAATATATATATTTAATATATATAAATATAATAGATATATTTTTTTTAATATCTACTTGGGAACCCTGGTGGAGTAGTGGTTAAGTGCTACGGCTGCTAACCAAGAGGTCAGCAGTTCAAATCTGCCAGGCTCTCCTCGGATGCGCTATTGGGCAGTTCTACTCTGTCCTATAGGGTGGCTATGAGTTGGAATCGACTCGACTGCAGTAGGTTTGGTTTGGTTAATATCTACTTTGAAGTACTGGCCTCTATACCTATCGAAGTGATCCTATTTGAAAATAGGGTTTTCTTTGTTATGTTAATTAGGTCATACCACTGTAGGGTGGGTCCTAAAGCTACTTATTCCTGAGTTATCAAAAGAGCAGAATAGACACAGAGGGCAAGCACGGCAGGTGGGGTGGGGGGGAGGCAGATGTCATGGAATGCCAAGGAACTCACAGGGCTACCAATATGGGCCCTAGAGCCAATGATGTCCTGATTTGGAATTCTAGCTTCCAAAATTATGAGGAAATACATTCCTGTTATTTAAGCTACTGTTCTTAAATATCACTTGTGGTATTTCTGTTACTGTGACACTATGTAACTAAGATAGAGATCTTATATATGTTTGTGGAGGATGTGTGCCTTGATGTGGCAATGTACATTTTAAAACAAATTTTACACAGCTTGCCAGGGAACTGAATTGAAATTTGAAGAAGAGTTACAAGTTATATGAGGCAGATGACAGTCCCTCTGCAGTAGATACAGATAAGGCTGGCCCAGCTACTTTTCTTTTTTGCCAATTTTTTTCTCTGACTGCTGGAGACATAAAACTATGAACATGAACAGATGATTCTTCTGGAGCCCAGGTTTCTTGCTGAAATATGATATCAAAGAAAATCAATTCATTTTCTAGGAAAGAAGCTATATTCTATAAAAAGACAACCATCTTTTAAAGGAATTCCAGGGAATTTACTATACTAAAATTATAAAACTTCTGAATTAATATCCTTGTATTGCCCATCGGGCAATGACAAAATGTAGGTGTTACCTATACAGAGCACTCCCTAAACGTAGCTGAGGGCATATACTTTTGTGTGTAAAATAGTAATTATTAAATTCAGAAGTCTGTCTAGAGATGTGATTTGTCTGAAATTTTACCCTACTTAGTCTAACAAGCTAGTTTCATGAATACTAGCAGAAGACATGAGACTCTGGGGTCAGAGACAAAAGATTTTATTATCTTTGGCACAGCACCATCATGAGCTTCATGCCCACGTATGATACCTTTTCCTCACCCACCCAAATCCCACAAAGGAAACACTGAGTTGGACCCAGGTGAATGCTGCACGTGTAGTGTGTTTGAAAACAGATGAGGAACACCAAGGTGAGGAAAACTCAATCTTGTATGAGGAAGCTTCAAACAAACCTGTCAACTTTTACTTTGTCAAACTTTACCTGTCAAACTTTATTTTTACTATGCTGAAGAACAAAAAAATCTACTTTGTGCCCCAGAAGAATACAATATCTCCATCTTTCACAGCTTGGACAATATTCTGTGATACATAGGGTTTTCATTGGCTAATTTTTTGGAAGTAGATGACTAGACCTTTCTTCCTGTCATTGTTGTTAGCTGTCATTGAATTGGTTCTGACTCAAATTGACCCTATGTACAACAGAACAAAACACTGCCTGGTCCTATGCCCATTATGGTAGGGCATTGTGTCAATTCATCTCACCAAGTGTCTTCCTCTTTTTCACTGATCCTCCACCTTACCAAGCATGATGTTCTTCTCCAGGGACTAGTTCCCCTGATAACATGTCCAAAGTATGTGAGACAAAGTCTCGCCATCCTTGCTTTGAAGGAACATTCTGGCTGTGCTTATTCCAAGACAGATTTGTTCTTTCCTCTGGCAATCCATGGTCTATTCAATATTCTTCGCCAATACCATAATTCAAAGGCAATTCTTTGGTCTCCCTTATTCATTTTCCAGCTTTCGCGTGCATTTGAGGTGATCGAGAATATCATGGCTTAGGTCAGGCATACATTAGTCTTCAAAGTGGCATCGTTGGTTTTCAACACTTGAAAAAAGTATTTTGCAGCAGATTTGCCAAATGCAATGTGCTGTTTGATTTTGTGACTGCTGCGTCCAGTGCCATTGATTGTGGATCCAAGTAAAATGAAATCCTTGACAACTTCAATGTTTTGCCATTTGTCATGATGTCTTAGTCTGGAAGTTCTGCTGAAAGCTCTCTACCATGGGTGACCCTGCTGGTATTTAAAATACCAGTGGTATAGATGGTTTTGTGGGATAGCTTCCAGCATCAAAGAAACACGCAAGCCACCACAGTACAACAAATTGACAAACAAGTAGTGATTTGAATTTCTGTTAGTATGATATTGAGACAATTTATGATGTTATTGGATATGATACATAGAAAACCAAAATAGCATATTCTAAAAAGTACTAATTTTCCTGAACTATTTCCCATATTCCTTTCACTGAACTTGGCAAAGATATTCCAAGTTACTGTTAGTAACTCAGTGATAAATATTGTTGGCCAAGCATATCTGAATTTATAGGTTTGTTTTTTTTTTTTACTGTAAATCTCACTGTTGTAGTTAATAATTTAAACTTTTTCAGAATTAATCATGCATTAAACTTTAGCTCCATGGTGATTTTCGATGTTTACTCGGCTATTTGAAGATATGTTTAGTCTCAGTATTCTTTCTACCAACCGTTTACCTTAGCATAGTCAATAAAACACAGGTAAACATCTTTCTGGTATTTTCTGCTACCAGCCAGGATCCATCTGACATCAGCAATGATATCCCTGGTTCCATATCCTCTTCTAAATGTGGCTTGAACTTCTGGCAGTTCTCTGTCAATATACTGCTGGAGCCGCTTTTGAATAATCCTCAGCAAAATTTTGCTGGCATGTGATATTAATGATATTGTTCTATCATTTCTGCATTTGGTTGAATCACATTCCTTGGGAATAGTCATAAATGTTGATCTCTTCTAGTAGGTTGTCCAGGTAGCTGTCTTCCAAATTTCTTGGCATAGATGATTAGGCACTTCCAGTGCTGCATCTATTTGTTGAAACATCTCAATTGGTATTCCATCAATTCCCAGAGCCTTGTTTTTCACTAATGACTTCAGAGCAGCTTGGACTTCTTCCTTCAGTACCATCAAGTCCTGATCTTATGTTACCTCCTGAAATGGCTGAACATCAACCAATTCTTTTTGGTATACTGGCTGTGTATATTACTTCCATTTTCTTTTGATGATTCTTGCATCGTTTAATATTTTCCCTGTAGGATCCTTCAGTATTGCAACTCAAGGCTTGATTTTTTTCTTGTTTTTTCAGCTTGAGAAATACTGAGTGTGCTCTTCCCTTTTGGTTTTCTCTCTCTAAATCTTTGCACGTGTCATCATAATATTTTGTCTTCTCAAGCTGGCCTTTGAAATCTTCTGTTCAGCTCTTTTACTTCATAATTTTTTCCTTTTGCTTTAGCTTCTTGATATTCAAAGGCAAGTTTCAGCGTTTCTTCTGACATCCATTTTTTCATGTGTTTTATTGACTATGCTAAGGCATTCAACTGTGTGGATTATAACAAATTATGGATAACAATGCAGGGAATGGGAATTTTGGAACACTTAATCGTGTTTACGAGGGATCTGTACATGGATCAATAGTCAGTCATTTGAAAAGAACAAGGGGATACTGCGTGGTTTAAGTCAGGAAAAGAGTGAATCAGGGCTGTATTCTTTCACTATACCTATACAATCTGTACGCTGAGCAAATAACATGAGAAGCTGGACTGTATAAAGAAGAATGGGGCATCAGGGTTGGAGGGAGACTCATTAACAGCCTGCGTTATGCAGATGACACAATCTCGTATGCTGAAAGTGAAGAGGATTTGAAGCACTTACTGATAAAGATCAAAGTCCACAGCCTTCAGAATGGATTACACCGCAACATAAAGAAAACAAAAATCCTCACAATTGGACCAATAAATAACATCATGATAAACAGAGAAAAGAATGAAGTTGTCAAGAATTTCATTTTACTTGAATCCACAATCAACACCCATGGAGGCAGCAGTGAAGAAATCAAAAGACACATTGCATTGGGTAAATGGGCTGCAAGAGACCCCTTTAAAGTGTTGAAAGGCAAAGATGTTACCTTGAGGGCTAAGCTGCGCCTGAGTCAAGTCACGGTATTTCCAATTGCCTCATATGCATGCAAAAGCTGGACAGTGAATAAGGAAGGCTGAAGAAGAATTGACACCTTTGAATTGTGGTGTTGGTGAAGAATATTGATTATACCGTGGACTCCCAAAAGAATGAACAAATCTGTCTTGAAAGAAGCACAATCAGAATGCACCTTAGAAGCAAAGATGGCGTCTTACATACTTTGGACATGTTGTCAGGAGGGATCAGTACCGGGAGAAGGACATCATGCTTGATAAATTAGAGGGTCAGGGAAAAAGAGGAAGACCCTCAATGAGATGGATTGACACAGTGACTGCAACAATGGGCTCAAGCATAGCAATAATTGTGAGGATGGTGCAGAACTGGGCAGTATTTTGTTCTGTTCTGCATAGGGTTGCTATGAGTTGGAACCAACTCAATGGCACCTAACAACAACTATTTACCACTGTATTACATGGATTGTAATCATGTTTTCCTCTTATTTCACCTTCCTCACCACCTGACCTGACAACTAAGCTAATGCCACACATTTTGTATTTTTGGTATAGAGTAATTAGATTAAAATTAAATTTCCATGAGTTAAATAAATACGAGTGTATAAAGACATGGAGTTACTGTTTTTGTGAAGGCCAAGTGGAAAGGTTTGGAAAGATGATAATAAAAGTTGCTTAAAAAATTGCTGTCAAATTAGGATTGCGTGAGTTAAATGTGTTTTTTTTGTTGTTAGAATCTGTCGAGTTGGTACTGACTCACAGTGACCCCTTGTACAACAGAACAAAACGTTGCCAGTCCTTGAAACCCTGGAAGCATAGTGGCTAAGAGCTATGGCTGCTAACCAAAAGGTTGGCAGATCGAATTGACCAGGCACTACTTGGAAACCCTATGGGGCAATTCTACTCTGTCCTATAGGGTCGCTATGAGTTGCAGTCAACTCTATGGCAACGGGTTTTTGTTTTTCTGTACCATCCTTAAACCTTCCTTATTCATTGTCCAGTTTTCGTTTGCATATGAGGTGACTGAAAGTACGATGATGTCACGGTGAGTCAGAATTGACTCTATGGCAATCAACCACAACAGATTTAAATGTAAAAGATTAGAAAAAAAGAATCAGAAACACTTTAAAAGATTTTATGCTTGTATTAATTACAACTGACTTTAAGTTTTTCTCTAGTTCTAAAGAATCCCATGCTGGCGACCACAGATCTTGTATTTCATAAGTAGTTATTTATAAAGAAGGAATGAAACTATAGTGATCAGACTTGTATTTAAGGACTAGGTCTTGGCCTTATATCAAAAGATTGGTGAAATTTTATCATTCACCCATCCACCCATCCACCCATCCACCCATCCACCTACCCACCCACCCACCCACCCACCCATCCACCCATCCACCCATCCACCCATCCACCCATCCACCCATCCACCCATCCACCCATCCACCCATCCACCCATCCACCCATCCACCCATCCACCCATCCATCCATCCATCCATCCATCCATCCATCCATCCATCCATCCATCCATCCATCCATCCATCCATCCATCCATCCATCCATCCATCCATCCATCCATCCATCCATCCATCCATCCATCCATCCATCCATCCATCCATCCATCCATCCATCCATCCATCCATCCATCCATCCATCCATCCATCCATCCATCCATCCATCCATCCATCCATCCATCCATCATCTATTTTAATGCCTTTAACTGATATTTTCAACTAAGAGTTAGATCTTGGTCATATAAGGTATAAGGGCTTCCTTCTCCTGAAGTGGTAGTTGTTGTCTTGGGTTTTCTTCTGCCTCTTTCAGATGCTTCTGCATGGGCATATTCTGATTCTGTCTGTGCTGATTCAATAAATTTTTCTTTTGAAGATACTTCATTTCACTGAATTTCCAAGGAGAGAGAACCCTCTCACGCAATTGGTCAAACTGTATATATAGCTTTTAAAATTCTATGTAGGACTGAACTCGGAGCATTTATTCATCTTATTAAGTCTTTTAAAATGTGAGTTTTGGATTGCATGGTATTCATGAAATATATAGGTCATTTTTAATTTAATTTAATTCCCAAACTTTGGACATTTAGGTTACCATAACTTAAAAAAAAATTTTTTTTTAAATAATTTAAACTTTACAAAGTTCTGTTCTAACCATCCTTTCTGCTTGTTCTCTAATTTTTTCTCTACTATATCAAAGGGTATGAAGAATTTTAAGGCTGTCAATATATATAACCAAAAAATTCTGAAGAAAGATGGTTTTGATTTAAATTTCTCCCAATTTTATTCAACAATAAATATTAACATTTCTATGATTATTGTCAAATAGGCAAAAATTGTATTCTGCTATTTTCACATAGGAGCCCTGGTGGCATAGTTGTTAAGAGCTTGGCTGTTAACCAAGGTTTGGCAGTTCGAATCCACCAGCCACTCCCTGGAAACACTATGGGGCAGTTCTACTCTGTCCTATGGCGTCGCTACGAGTCAGAATTGATGTGATGACAACGGGATTTTCACATAGATTTGGTTTTAAGAGAATATTTCCTCCATATGTTCATTAATCATTTGTCATTCTTTTCTTGTGAATTGCCTGAGTTTTGTTCATTCTTCAAAAAGGTATTGATTTTAGTTTGTTATATTTACTAGAAATGTTTTCTCAACCTTCTTACTTTTAAATCTTATTCTTGGTGTTTTCAGGTACACAACATCAAAACTAGAAGTACAGAAATCTCATTGTTACTGTTTAAATGTCAGATTTTTTTAAAAACAGGGAACATTTTAATTATTAAAGGGCTTACTTACAATAATCAGTACGTGAATCAAGCAATCCCCACATTACTTTTTTTAGAGTTTATGAGTTTTGTAGCCTGTCATAAAAAAGTGAAGAAAATGATGACTGATTTTGGTTTTGCTGCTACAAGATATTGCTTTGTAGTGTGAAACATGGTTACCTTCTTGGAATACAAACTCAAATAACACATTTATTTTTGTCATTTAGTCATTCAAGCAAACCCCTCGCATCCAAGTAGTAGTTATATTATTGTGGCACATCTTTCAGCTGTTCATGTGATTTTCTGGAAAACATGATCTCTTCAGGATAGGACAGGCTAGTAAGTATTTTTGCAAAAGTAATAACAATAACAACAAAATAAAACAAAAACAAACAAAACACCCTTGCTGCATTTCATACAAGACTAAATGAAGTGTGAAATACATTTGTCAATTAGTTCTAAAAGTAAATGTCAGGGGAAATATAATCACTTTCTTAATAAAAATGAGTGAGACAGATATATTTATATGTACACAGAGCAAATCATATACATTATAGTATGCTATAAAAAACATTTTAAAGTATCAAGTAAATTTACTTCATTAAAAAAAGAGTTAAACATAGGAGGAAAATTAAAAAAAGAAGCTCATTGAGAGTTACTAAAATTTAATATGGCAGAAACTTTAAAAAGGAGGATTTTTTTTTTAAAGGTGTTTTTCCTCAACTAAACTGGAAGATCAGAAGTTATAGGGAGTCATACTTTGATTTTGAAAATATATTTTATAATATGTTTTTGAAGATACCGTTTGCTTCTTGTGTGGCCTGGACTCAACCTCTGCTGCCGCACAACCTGGCCTTTTTTCACCCCTGCCCAGATGGCTTATATGTAAATGCACAAGCTTTCACTTTTTAAGTGGAGTTTACTGTCATCTCTTATTTAGTGATCTCATGTTTTTCTCTGTCTTCACTCCTGTTCCTACAGTTTGGGTTGAAATAACTGTCTCATCCTGTCTGAAACCTGATTTAAGGCATTCCTTTGAGAGCTTTTGGGGCAGGGGCAGGGCAGAAGTGTGAGGAAATAGAGGGACAGCTACCTGCGTTTAGTGGTAGTTCACTTATTTGCATGTGAAATAGAATCAGATTTAGGGCAGGGCAGAGAAAAAGGTCAGGACACAACTGAAAAACTGACTTTTAGAAAATCGGTACTTAAAAAAAATTGAGGTATATTTTGCATAAGGTGAAATGCACAGACTATACAGTTTGATAAGTTTTAACAAACATTTACAGGCATGCATCCCACACCCTGATCGAAATATAGAATGCTTTCTATAGCTCAGATATCTTACACCCTGGGCAGAATATAGGTTATTTTACGCAGCCCAGAAACTTACCTGACTTACACTTCAAGTTAATCCCCACCTCTCCAGCAATCCCTCTTCTTGTTTTTATTACCCTGAATTAATTTTGTCTGTTCTTGAACTTCACATAAATAAATTATTCAGTATAGATTATTTTGTGTCTATTTCTTTCGTTTAACATAACTTCTGACATTCATTAATGCTATTGTGTATATCAAATAATTTGTTTCTTTTTTCCTACTCATTACTACTATATTGGATGGATAGCTGGAAATTGTGTACCTGTAAATTAAACTCCTATTATCATTTTTTCACAGTATTTTTTCTGCATTCATGTTTTATCTCTCTTGAATAAATACCTGAGTGTGAAATTGCTGGGATATGAGATAGGTGCATGTTTAACTTCCACCACCCATCTGTCAGTTTGTTGTTCTGTGCTAGCTTGCATGTTGCTGTAATGCTATAAGTTATGGCCATCAGTATTTCAAATACCAGCAGGGTTGCTGATGGTGGACAGGTTTCAGCAGAGTTTCCAGGCTAAGACAGACTAGCAAGAAAGACCTGGTGATCTACTTCCGAAAATTAACCAGTGGAAACCTTATGTATCACAAGAACATTTTCTGACTTGCTTGCTTCGGACACATCATCAGGAGAGATCAATTGCTGGAAGACATCATGTTTGGTGAAGTAGAGGGCCAGCAAGGTCAAGAGAGACTCTTGGTGAGATGGGTTAGTCCAACACCCATAAGGATGAACTTGAACATGGCGGTGATCATGAGGATGAAGCAGGAAAGTGCAGCATTTTGTTCTGTTGTACATAAGGTTGCCACGAGTCGGAGTCGACTCCACAGTAACTAACTAGCTATCTGTGCTTAACTTTTTGCGAAACTCACCAATGGAGTATGAGAGGTCTAGTCGCTTTGAATGCTTATCGACGTTTGTCATTGTCAGTCTTTTTTATGTTAGCCATTGCAGAGAGTATAAACTGTACTGTATCTTAAAAAAGACTATTCTTTCTCCATTAAATTGTCTTGGAACCCTTGTGAAAAATTAATTTCCTGTAAATGTAATGGTTTGTTTCTGTACTATCAATTGTATTTCATTCATCTATATGCCTGTCCTTATTCTAGTACCGCACTGTCTTATTTACTATAGCTTTGCAGTAAATTTTGAAATTGGCAATTGTGAGTCTTTCAACTGTGCTTTTTAAAGATTGTTTTGACTAATCTGGGTTCTTTACATTTTATAACAATGTGAGAATCACCTTGTCAATTTCTATGAAAATGGCAGATTTGACTTCCTTGAGAATAGCACTGAATCTTAGGTCAATTTGGGGAATTTTTCTAAAAAATATTAAGTCTTCTAATCCATGAGCATGGAATATCTTTCCATTTATTTAGGTCTTCTATTTCTTTTATTTGCTTACTATACTTATTCAATCTGTAGGCTAGGCAAATAATCAGGGAAATTGGACTCTATGAAGAAGGGTGCAGCATCAGGATTGGAGGAAGACTCATTCACGGCCTAAAATACGCAGATGACACAACCTTCCTTGCTGAAAGTGAAGAGGACTTGAAGCACTTACTGATGAAGATCAAAGACCACAGTCTTCAGTATGGATTACAGCTTAATATAAAGAAAACAAAAATCCACACAGCTGGACCAATAAGTAACATGATGATAAATGGAGGAAATATTGAAGTTGTCACGGATTTCATTTTACTTAGATCCACAGTCAACATCCATGGAAGCAGCAGTCAAGAAATCAAACCATGTATTATTGCGCTAAGAAAATCTGCTGCAAAAGGCCGCTTTAATGTAAGCCAAGATGTCACTTTGGGGACTAAGGTGTGCCTGACCCAAGCCATGGTGTTTTCAGTTGTCTCATAGGCATGCGAGAGCTAGACAATGAAGAAGAAAGACTGAAGAAGAATTGATACATTTGAATTATGGTATTGGAGAGGAATATTGAATATATCAAGGACTGCCTGCCAGAGGAAACCCTGGTAGCATAGTGGTTAAGTGCTATGGCTGCTAACCAAAATGTCGGCAGTTCGAATCCATCAGGTGCTCCTTGGAAACTCTATGCGGGAGTTCTACTCTATTGTATAGGGTTGCTATGAGTTGGAATCATCTCACCAGCAATTTTTTTTTTTTTTTGCCTTCCAGAAGAATAAACAAATCTCTCTTGGAGAAAGTACAGCCAGGATGCTCCTTAGAATAGAGAATGGTGAGAGTTCATCTCATGTACTTTGGATATGTTATCAGGAGGCACCAGTCCCTGGAGAAGGACATCATAGCTGGTAAAGTAGAGGGTCAGCAAAAAAGAGGAAGTTACTAAAGGAGATAGATTGACACAGTGGCTGCCACCATGTGCTCAAGCACAGCAACTATTGTGAGAATGGCACAGGACTGGGCAGTGTTTTATTCTGTTTCACTTGGGGTCACTATGAGTCAGAACCAACTCAATGGCACCTAACAACAACAACATTTCTTTTAACAATGTTTGCATACTTTCCAATGTACAAGTATTGCACTTATTTGCTGAACTTATTCCTAAACATTTTATTATTTTTGATGTTATTGTAAATTTAAGAGGGCCTTATAAGCAGAAAACAGTATAGTTAAGAGTCAGAGAGAGAATACAACGTGAAGACAGGAGCAGAGGTTAGAGTGATATGGCCAGGAGCCCAGGAATGTTGGCAGCCTCTAGAAGCTGAAAGAGACAATGACTGGATTCTTTCCTGTAGCCTCCAGAAGAAATCATCTCTGCCGACACCTTAAATTCAGCCCCACAAGACTCATTTTGGACTTTTAACTCCCATAATGTAGGAAAATTAATTTGTGTTGTTTTAATCTACTAAATTGTCACTAATTTGTTCAGCAGCAATAGGAGACTAATGGAGACACTGGTTGACGAGTACTTAAGTACATCCTCCTTACCGTCCTTCTAATCGTTCATTAATAAAATACTACATCTTTCACAGACCCATAAATTTTTGTGGTGTATCTTGTTTGTATAAAGACAAATCATGTAAAGAAAAGTTGTTTAGGACTCTGCAAACCCTGCAGGTAGCTTCCAGGGGTCATAAACCAATCCAGGAAATTTCTTGGTTAGCATTCTATCTCTAGACTCAAAATTTTGCTGAAGAGTGCTGTACTCCAACACATTCTCCTATATCAATGACATAACACTGTCCATTATTTTGGTGTTGCCATAACATTCATTTTTGATTTGTAGAAATGAGAAGACTTATATGAGTAAAAGAAAATTCTTAAAGATAAAGGGATGATCCTGGTTTTTACTAGTTTTGACAGATAATACAGTTTTTTTGTGTACTCGGAAAAATTCCATTTACCTCTTTTCTGTTTCCCGAGAGACCTCCCACTACGTTCTTGGCAGGCAATTAGAACACCTGCACATACTTCATAGGAAAGGTATAGAACAGAGCCTTCCGTCTGAATTTTCTAGGCAGCAATTAGTTGTAGTTGTGTTTGTTTTCATAAAACTACTGAACTACTGCTCAGAGTCAGCTCAGTTTTGATGGAGGAGGTTGATTTCTTGGCAATATTTTCCATTTTTGTATCCCATGCTGATAGCAGCTGTGACAGAAACACATTTAGCGTTGCTTTCATGTTTGACGGTTATAGTTGTGACCGTGTTAATTACCATCCTGTCTAAAAGCACAATGAGGACACTGCATAGTACTGAGTGATTATAATCTTGCCTTCTGAGAAAAGGCTTTGTCGGAAACCATATGTGATTTGTAATTAAAGAAGTTCCAATCACCCCTGGTAAGTATATATTTTTTCTAGTATAAAATTGTATTTCACTTTCATTTTGATTAGGAATTTTGCAAGTTAGGTATATCCGGGGATGCTATTGTAAATGTCCCTTGCTCCATGGACTCCTCCTGGCCTGTGACAATTTTCATAGTCTCTTAGAAATAAGAAAAACAAAACAAAAAAATATTGTAGTGTACCTTATTCTTATAAAACTTTTAAATGCATGACATAAAATGTATTTAAATAAAATAATATGTATTTTTATATTTAAAATATATTCTGTTCAGAAGTGCACAAAACAAAAATGTACACCTCAATGAATTATTACAAAATGTAAAATGAACAACCTTTCAATTGCCCTTCAGGTCACGAAACAGAACACTGCCAACACCCCAGAATTACTTTTCATGCTCTGTACCAAGCATTAGATCCTGAATCACCACCCCTTCCCCCAAAGTAAGCACTTTTCTGACTTTTGTAATATAAACTCTATTTTCTTTGTAGTTTTTCCACTGATGCACAGATTGCTAATCATTGTATTACAGCTTTATCTTTTATTGAACTTCACATGAATCAAATCATACAGTACATTTTTCATTTTCCATGTCTTCTTTGCTCAATATTGTGCTTTTTATCCATGTAGCTATAGTTTCTTCATTTTCATTGATGCCCTGTATTTTAATCTTTCAGCATTCCATAATTTTTGTCCATTTTAATATTGATAGGTATTTGGGGTTTTTCCAATTAGAAGTATTTATAAATACTAAGCATATTTATATACTTGTATATGTATCTTGGAAACCCTGGTGGCATAGTGGTTAAGTGCTACGGCTGCTAGCCAAGAGGTCGGCAGTTCGAATCTGCCAGGCGCTCCTTGGAAACTCTATCGGGCAGTTCTACTCTGTCCTATAGGGTCACTATGAGTCAGAATCGACTTGATGGCAGTGGGTTATATGTATCTTGCTGCATATGTGCACACATATCACTTGGATATATTGATAGGAGTGGAATACCTGTTACAGTGTGTGTGTATGTTTAACAGTTGACTCTGAACTGTTTCCAAAATGGTCGTACCGGTTTATAATCTCTATGATAGTTTCTGTTATGCTACATCCTTGCTAATGCTTGGCTTTCAGTCTTTGTTTTTAGCATTAGTAGGTTTCTAGTGTACCACTTGTGATTTTGGTTTTCATTTCCCCAATTACTTTTAAAATCGAAAGTATTTTTGTATATTTATTAGCTATTAGGATGTCCTCTTTTATGAAGTATCAGTTAAGTCCCTTGCTTATTATTCTTTTGTATTGCCTTTTTCATCTGGATTTGTAGGAGTTCTTTGTATACTCAGATACATGTGTTACAACTTCTTTCATAAATTGGCAGGCCTTTCAATCCTTGATGAATTTATTCTGTACTCCAGTTTGTTAATTCTTTCTTTATGTTTGGTGCTTTTTGTGTCCTGTTTTAAGAAGCCTTTCTCTACATCAAGGTCGTGAAGCTATTCACATATATTAGTGAAGTTTTAGAGTTTTGGCTTTTGCAGTTATATTTACATTCCACTAAGAATTGATATTTATGTGTGATCTGAGTACGGTGACATTTTTTCACACATTTTATCCTATTGTTTTAGGAACGTTTATTGAAAAGTCTCTGCCTTTTTCCCTCTGCTCTGCAGTGCTACCTTTAATAAACGGAATGTTCACATATATATGGGTCCCTCTCTGAACTGTTGATCAATGCCATTCATCTGCCTATTCTGACATTAATCCCACACTGTCTTAACTAACATGGAGTCCCTGGGTGGTGCAAATGGTTAACACACTTGGCTGCTAACTGAAAAGTTGAAGGTTCGAGTCCATGCAAAGGCACCTTGGAAGAAAGGCCTGGTGATGTACTTCCCAAAAAAATCAGCCATTAAAAACCCTACGGGGCATAGTTCCACTCTGCACTCATGGGATCACCATGAGTTGGGATCTACTGGATGGCAACTGGTTAACTGGTTTTAACTAACGCAGCTTTAGAATAAATAAAGTGGTAAAACATATCTTTCCTTCTTGTTCTTTGATCTTAAAGAATGGCTTGACTATTCTAAATCCATTACATTAAATTTAAATTTTAGATAATTTTTCATGCTTCATAGACACAACCACATACGTATACACACATGCACAGACACTTGCACACACACACACGCATGTGTACCCTTGTGGAATTTTACTGAATTTTTGAGTTTGAACTTTGAATTTTATTGAAGTTTGAGGAGAATTGATATCTTTATAATATCAAGTCTTCCCATAAATAAACATATCTCTACATCTATGCAGCATTTATGCATGTCTTCTTTAATTTCCCTCAATAATATTTTATTTTCTGTGTAGACGTCTGACACATCTATTAGGTTTGATATATTTAATAATTTTTATGCTGCTGTAAATAGTATGTTCTTTCGTATTTTCATTTTCTGATAACTTGTGAGAATTTATAGAAAGACATTGCTTATTCTATGACCCTGTAATCAATAATTTTCCTAAAATATTTTTTTAATTCTAAAAATATGTGTGTAGACTCTTTGGTATTTTCTATGTACATGCTCATAATATCTGTAAACAATGATTCTTTATTTCTTTCCAGTTCTTACAGCTTTTTATTTCTTTTTCTTCCTTTAATGTATTGGCTAGTACTTTTAGTTCAGTAGTGACTAAAATTTGTGAGAGTCTTGCTTGACTCTTTTTAACACTTCTTCATTGATTTTGATGAAGGTTACTCTTAAATTATTGAAGTATTCTCTCTAGATTAGTTTCTTTCTATTTGCTCCGTTTATCGTGAATTGTAGTTGAATTTTGTCAAATGATTTTCTATATATATCATCTACTCATGTTTTTATCGTTTCTTTCTTTGAACTCCCTTTATGCTTAATTTGCTATTCTACATTTTTAAAATAACTTTTGAGAAAAATTCTTAAGCTGATTTTTACAAATCTCTTCCTTTACATGCATTTAAAGTCATACGGATTTTCCGAAGAATGACTGTTGTTGTAATGCACAGATTTTACACCACACACACACACACACACATCAAGTGATGAAGGATGTCTTTCCCCCTTGTTCTTCTGTCTTGAAGAATGTCTTGACTATTCTAAGTCTATTCTTAGGCTGTTCTAAGAAAAAAAAGTATATATATATAAAGTAATCAGTTAAAAATATTTTCTGAATTTAAATGTGATTTTTTGGATCCATAGATTAAAATGTTTATTTCTTAATTTCCAAACATGGGGGCTTTCTAGTTTATCTTTTAATTAATATCTTACTTATTTGGATTGTGGTCATATAATGTACTCTTAATGATTCAATCTTTGGAATTTGTTGAGCTTAGTTTAATGACACAACATATTGTCATTTTTGTTAATATTCACAAGTGTTTGAAAAAAATTATTGTCCAGTTCTATGGTATACTGTTATATATGATATATGCATCTTTTTTTAAAATCAAGTTTACTAATCATGTTTCTCAAAGCATATATATGTATGTCATGGATTGAATTGTGTCCCCCCAAAATATGTGTATCAATTTGACTAGACCATGGTTCCCAGTATTGTGTGATTGTCCACTATTTTGTCATCTGATGTGATTTTCGTATGTGTTGTAAATCCTATCTCTACGACGTTAATGAGGTGGGATTAGTGGCAGTTATATTAATGAAATGGAACTCAGTCTGTAAGACTAGATTGTGTTTTAAGCCAATCTTTGTTGAGGTACAAAAGAGAAAAGCAAGCAGAGACACATAGGAACCTCATATCACCAAGAAAAGAACACAAGGAGCATAGCATGTCCTTTGAATCCAGGGTCCCTGTGCTGAGAAGTTTGTACCAGTCTAGGGGAAGATTGATGATAAGGCCTTTCCTCCAGAGCCAACAGAGAGAGAAAGCCTTCCCCTGGAGCTAACACCCTGAATTTGGATTTCTAATCTTCCAGATGGTGAGAGAATAATATTCTGTTTGTTGAAGCCATCTACTTGTGGTATTTCTGTTATAGCAGCACTAGATGGTTAAGACAATGTATATATAATTTTATGTCTATTTTTTTTTTTTCAGTAATCAAAACATTTCCATTAAAATCTGTCACTGTGGAGCCCTGGTGGGGCAGTGGTTAAATGCCTGGCTGCTAACTGAAAGGTTGGCGGTTTGAACCCACCAGTGTGGCTCCAAGGGGGAAAAGACCTGGCGGTCTGCTCCTGTAAAGACTACAGCCTAGGAAACCCTATGGGGTAGTTCTACTCTGTCGCATAGTGTCATTATGAGTCTGAATTGACTCAAGGGCACCTAACGACAGCATGCTTGTAAATTTCTGTAGTTTGGTCATCTTGTTTTATATATTTAACAATTTGTTATTTAAAAAAAAAAAAACCATTGCAGTTGAATCGATTCCGGGTTATAGCAACCCTATAAGAGAGAGTAGAACTGCCCCATAGAGTTTCCAAGGATTGCTGGTGGATTCGAACTGCCATCCTTTTGGTTAGCAACGGTAGCTCTTAACCACTACACTACCAGGGTTTCTGATTTGTTTTTAGGTAATGCAATTTGAAAATTGTTATATGTTTCTAGTGAATTAAATCTTTTATCATATGCAATATACTTTTTTGTGTCTAATAATGCTCATTAACTCATATTTGAAGTTAGTATTAATACAGCTACACTAACTGTTTTTGGTTAACATTACATGTACCTCCTTTCCATTTCACTTCCTTTCAATCTCTTTGTTCATGTGACACCTTTTGAAGGCACACAGTTATGGCTGTTATTATCTTTATTCAGTCTAATAACATTTAGCTTTTAATTAGAGCATCCACCTATATTTAATATTTACCTGTGTTTTATTGATTATGCAAAGGCATTCAACTCTGTGGATCATAACAAATTATGGCTAGCATTGTGAAGAATGGGAATTCCAGAACACTTAATGGTGCTCACAAGGAACCTGTACATAGACCAAGAAGCAGTCATTTGAACAGAACAAGGGGATACTGCATGTTTTAAGTCGGGAAAGGTGTATGTCACGGTTGTGTTCTTTCACCATACTTATTTAATCCATATGCTGAGCAAATAAGTAGAGGAGTTGGATTATATGAAGAAGAGCATGGCATCAGGCTTGATGGAAGAGTCATTAACAACCTGCGTTATGCAGATGACATAACTTTACTTGCTGAAAGTGAAGAGGACTTGAAGCACTTACTGATGAAGATCAAAGACCACAGTCTTCAGTATGGATTGCAGCTTAATATAAAGAAAACAAAAATCCACACAGCTGGACCAATAAGTAACACCTTGATAAATGGAGGAAATATTGAAGTTGTCATAGATTTCATTTTACTTAGATCCACAGTCAACACCCATGGAAGCAGCAGTCAAGAAATCAAACGACGTACTGCATTAGGCAAATCTGCTGCAAAAGACCTCTTTAAAGCGTTAAAAACAAAGATGTTACTTTGAGGACTAAGGTGCACCTGACCCAAGCCATGGTATTTCCAATTGCCTCATATGCATATGAAAACTGGACAATGAATAAGGAAGATAGAAGAAGAGTTGATGCCTTTGAATTATGGTGTTGGTGAAGAATATTGAATATACCAGAATAACAGACAAATCTGTCTTAGAAAAAGCACAGCCAGCACGCTCCTTAGAAACAAGTTAGTGAGACTTCATCTCTCTTACTTTCACGTATTACCAGGGAGGACCAGTGCCTGCAGAAGGACATTATGCTTGGTAAAGTAGAGGGTCACTGAAAAAGAGGAAGACCCTTGATGAGATGTACTGACACAGTGGCTGCAACAATGGGCTCCAACACAGCAGTGATTTTGAGGATACCACAGAAGTGGGTGATATTTTGTTCTAGTGTGAATGGGGTCACTATGTGTCAGAAATGACTTGAAGGCACCTAACAACAACATATTCAATGTAATTATTAATATATTTGGGTTCAAAATTCTACCACCTTGTGATTTCAAGTTTCCCTGTTTTTTCCATGATACTTTTCCTTCATTTTTTTTTAGTTGTTGATTTTTTTTGTTTGTTTATTCTACTCCTGCTTTCATTAATTTTGAAGTTAGACATTTCTTTTTTCAGTGCAAATCCTAGGCTTATCTAAGTCTAATACTAATGGTATGTTTACTCTTTTATTTAAGGTAATGACCTTGGTGTTTCTTTTACTTTTTAAACTATTGTGAGGATCTTGGAAAATTTAACTCCATTTAAAATCAACCTAATTTATGTATTATTATTCTCACCAGTCAATACGTTTTTAGATGTACTCAAGTATGTACCCTTTTCATTGTTCTTCATTCTTGCTTGCATTTTTGATCTTCCATGTAAGAGAGTTTTTCTTGTGCCTGTACAACACCATTCATTATTTCTGTTGTGTGGGTCTATTGGTTATGAATTTTTTATTGTTTGTTGCTCTAAAAGGTCTCATTTTAAAACATTTTTTCCGTTTACCTATTGATGGACACCTGAATTGTATCCACTTTTTGCTACTAAAAAAATAACTTTTGAGCAATTACATACAGTATGTGAATGCATATTTGCTTTCATTTCTTTTGGGTAAATATCTTTTCTCCTGCAAAGATGCTGGTGGCTTAGAACTGCTCATCTCTTGATTAGCAGTGAGCACGTTAACCATGGTGCCCCCAGGGCTCCTTTCCTGTATGGTAGGTATATGCATAAATTTTTAAGAAAATGTCAAAGTATTTTCCAAAGTGGTTGTGCCATTTCACATTTTCACCAGAATTGTGTGAAATTTCTTGTCCCACACTCTTGCCAACTCTTGCTATATTGATTTTTTTTTTTAATTTTAAGCATTCTAGTAAGTATTTAGTGGTACCTCTTTGTGATTTTAATTTACATTTCCTTAATGACTAATGATGTTGCATGTGTTTTTGTTCACTAATTTGTCTTTCACTTACCGTGGTTAAAGTGTCCATTCAAGTCTTTTGGTCACTTTTCTTCTAGGTTATTATTATTATTTTTAATTATCGAATTTTTAAAGTTCTTTATGTATTCCAGATAAAAACCCAAAACCGAACCCGTTGCCGTTGAGTCGATTCTGACTTATAGTAACCCTATAGGACAGAGCAGAACCGCCCCATAGGGTTTCCAAGGAGCACCTGGTGGATTCAAACTGCCGGCCTTTTAGTTAGCAGTCATAGCTCTTAACCAATACAAGTCCTTCATTAGATATGTAATTTATACATTTTTGTGTGCATATATATATATATATTTCATTGTGTGTCATAGAGCTTCAATTTTACCTTACTGGGTGCTAGACATAGAGAAATAGATTTTTTTTTTCCCCCTGATCTTTTTTCTCATGTGTTGGGGGGCGGGGGTGGTGGCACGGAGGTTCAGTTCAGTGACTTGGAAACAGTTTAATCCTTTGGGTTTGATTTTTAAGCTTTATTAGGTGTAATTAGAGCAAGGTTAATTTTTCCTCACTACTGAAGCAAGACTGTTCTTTGCACTCTGAGTCCACCCTCGTTTTTGAGAAGAGGCAGTATTTTCAGCCTTGTGTAAGCTTAAACATTATTTCCTCTAATTCTGAGTATTTTCCTCATTTGCTGATCAATATTCAACAGAATACTCAAGGGGGACCCTTTGCAGATCAGTGAAGTTCTCTCTCAGTACAGCACTCTGTTATCTGTTACTCTGCCCTGCGAACTGGAGCCAGTCACCCAGTTCTGTCTCCTCACTGGGCTCTGCCTGTGTTTTTCCATGATGTGCCATGTCCTAGAAACTTTCTCCGTGTTTATGCTATGGTCATACCTTATTTCACCTGATTCTCTTCTCTCGGAATTCATTGCCTGGTATGCAATATTTTGAAAACTATTTTATCAAATTGCACATGATTTCTATGGACTGAAGCCTGAGTTTGAAGAACATTGTAATTAAGCATGTAAAATAATATTTAATGCCTTGGTTATGTTTTGTAACTCTGGGCCATCTAACTTATTTCACTAAAAATGAACAATCTATCTATGTTGTCTGCTCTATTTTTAATGGACTATGAGTTTTTAAGAGTAAATTTCAGAAGCTCACTCTAAGAGAGCATGGCCAGATTATTTACAACTACTTCATTGCTACTGTATTGAATACATTCCCAAACAATAGTCTCAACAAATTCAAACGTGATGGCTATCTACATTAATTTAGATTTAGTTAGCCTTTACAGCATATCGTTAGAGGTCTGCTTACTTTCGTTAGGTATGGATCCTAATTCAGACATTCATGTTATCTTGTATCATCTTTTACTATTGTTAAAGTAGTAGTTATATGTTTGAAGAAGCAGTAATATTTGTCCAGTGCTCACTCGGCACCATCTGTAAACCTGATCACCACTGCCAGCTTGAGATTCTGTTAGTGGACTCAGTTTCTTCTAGAAATGTAATTGGTAGCCACAGGAAAGTGGCTGACACAGCAAGAAGGATATGAGAAAATGTCTAAGTATAAATCAAACCATAAGAAAATTTTTGGGAGATGGGTTAGAAATAGGGCTTCGAATAGGTTTGTTCAGGTTCGAACTCCTGCTAGAATTTGCATTTCTAACAAGGGGATACTAATGCTGCTAGTTAGGGATCAATTCAGAGAATCTCTAGTAGAGCAGTGGATCTCAAAATTTACTACACATAAGAATCACCTGGGATCTTGTTAAAACATAGATTCTGATTCAGTATATCTGGAGTGGAAATGCAAATTCTCAGCAGGGGTTCGAAACAAGCAAACTGGTTGGAAGCCCTGGTTAGAACAAACTTTCATTTCCATCAAGAAAAACTAGCTTTTCTTTTATTACATGTTCCTTTAGGTTTATAAATAATTCTTAAAAATAATATTTTAGAGATGAGCTGAGTAAGAATCAACTCAATGGCAATGGGTTTCATTTTTTTGGTTAATGTGTAGTGGGTTGGAATAAAGACAATCATCACTCCTTCTACCTAACCCTTGATGTTATTATGGTTTTAACTTTTCTGTTTTTTGAGTATTGGATAGTGATTAAAAGCACAGGCTATGGAACAATACTGTCTGAATTCCAATTCCAACTGTGCCACTCACTTGCTGAATGTATTTGGGTAGGCGGTTTTATTTCTTTGTGTCTATTATTTTTTCTGAAAAATTTGTGTAATCATAGAATCTACCTGTGATGGTTAATTTTATGTATCAAAATAAGTTGGCTAGGCCAGTTATTTAGTCAAACACTAATCTAGGTGTTGCTGCGAAGGTATTTGTAGATGTGGTTAACATCCATAATCAAAACTAAACCCACTACAGATGGGTCGATTCTGACTCATGGCAACCCCACGTATTGCAGAGTAGAACATAGGGATTTCAAGGCTATGACCTTTCAGAAGCAGATCACCAGACCTTACTTCTGAGGCTTTCTGGGCAGGTTTGAACTGACAAAATTTTGGTTAATAGTCCAGTGCTTATCCATCTATGCCACCCAGGGAACCCATATTTTGGGTTATGTATATATATACACATACACGTGCACACACATACATATGTATACATATATAAAAAAAAAATACTTATAAAACCTGTTGCTGTTGAGTCAATTCCAACTCATAGTGACCTTATAGGACAGAGTAGAACTGCCCCATAGGGTTTCAAAGGAGTGGCTGGTGGATTCAAACTGCTGACATTTTGGTTAGCAGCCATACATCTTAATCACTGCATCACCGGGGCTCCCATGTACATATATCCTTTTTATTTGAAAATAGTTTTAGATTTATAGAAAAAATTGCAAAGATAGCCCAGAGTTCCCATATATCCCACATCCATTTTCTTTATTATTTTTTGGTGGATCAATGGTAGAAATCTCATCTTTCATTTCAGAGACCCAGGTACAATTCCTGGCCTATGCACCTCATGTGGAGCCACCACTCCTCTGTCAGTGGAGGCTCCTGTGTTGCTATGAGGCTGAACAGGTTTTAGCAGAGACTCAGCCTAAAACAGATTAGAAAGAAAGGCCTGGCCATCTACTTCCAAAAATCAGCCACTGAAAACCCTATGAGTCCAAAAGGTTTAATAGAAAACCAATCATGGGCATGGCACAGGACCTGCCAGCTTTTCTTTTTGTTGTGTGTAGGGTTTACATGAGTCAGGGGCTGACCCAACTGCACCTAACAACACAATGCCTTATATTAATGTGGTACATTGATCACAATTGATAAATACATGTACATAAAATACATAAAGAGGCACATGATTTTATAAAAAATACATAAAAGTTGTGCAAATACACATTCGTATTAACTACAGCCTACACATTATTCAGATTTCCTTAGTTTTTACCTTATATCCTTTTTTCTGCTCATATTCTTCTCTGAGATACCATATTACAGTTAGCTGCATGTCTCCATAGGCTCCTCTAGGCTAGACAGTTTCTCAGGCTTCCTTTGTTTTCAATGACCTTGACAATCTTGAGGAGTGCTAATCAGGTATTTTATAGGATGCCCCTCCACTGGAAATTGTCAACTTTTTCTCTTTCTTGGGCTGGTTATATTTGGGTTTTGGGAGAAAAAGCACAAAGGTAAAGTGCCATTCTCATCACATTAAATGTGTGCATATTCTCAACAAGACATCTCACTGTTGATGTTGGCCTTGATCACCTGAGATAGTGTTTGCCAGCTTTGTTTGCTGGAAAATTTTTAAAGTTCTTTTCCCCCTTTCCCTTATTGTACCCTGGGAAGAAAGTTACTATGTGCAGTCTAAACTCCAGGAGAGGGGAGTTATACTCCACTTCCTTGAGGGAGGAGTATCTACATAAACTATTTGGGATTCTTCAACACGGGAGATTTGTCTCTTTCCCTCATTTATTTACTATTCAATTATTTATACCAGTATGAGCTCATGGATATTCATTTTATACTTTGGATTATAATGCAACACTATTTTGTTGTTCAAATTATTCCAGCTTTGACTACTGACAGCTCTTTTAGTTGCCTTTTTTGGGCCTTTGACCTATCCCCATCAGTATAGGTTTTTACCTAAAAAAATTTTTTGAGTACTCATATAAAACATGACAAACTTAAAGAGCCTCCAGTGGAGAATTAGAAAAAGATTAAAAAAATAAGCCCCATGAGGAAATCCTAAAGGTTTTATGAAGCTTCAGATTTTATATAAAGGGAAAGTGAGAAAAGTCATGATAACCCACTGTGGTTGAGACAATCCCAACTCCTGGCAACCCACAGGACAGAGTAGAGCTGCCCCGTAGGGTTTCCAAGGAGTGGCTGGTGGATTCGATCTGCTGACCCTTTGGTTAGCAGCCAAACTCTTAACTACTGCGCCACTTAGCTGCCTTAAACTATATGATGTGTTTTATCCTAGTTGTTAGAACTAGTACTGCTAAGCACAGGGTAAAGGGAAATGGACAATAACTTAGTAATTTCTTTTAAATGTGTAGCTCATGAGACTCTAGAATTGCCATACAATCTTTCTCTGAATGCTATCTCGAAAAAAAAAGGATACATAAATAAAGATTTAAGGGTGCCTGTGAAGGAATTATATTTTAAGAGTATATACTACATTCCCGGCTTTTTGCGTATGTTATCACATTTGAAATATAGGCTGTAGAATAAACTTAACTGTCTCTTATTCTCTTACTGCACTGAGGGTCTGTGAGTCACCCAAAACCAACTGAAAGATTTCAGAAGGCAAGGAACACTTGTTATTTTTATAAAATAAATACAATTATATCCAAATTTCATAGGAATGACTTTCTTCCTACACTGTCGCTTCCCTTTGTAAGTTTCTAATAATAAACAGTGAAGTGCTCAGAATGAGATGTAGAGCACAGCTTGTTCCCCATACATCAATTGTAAAGTGTACTTTTCTTTTCAGTTACCAAGAGCGCCCCACTAACTTTTATAATCTAACTTGCTGTTGCTGGTAAACACAGCTCACCAGCAAAGAGAGTGGTGCTGTGGACCTTTGATCCGTGTGTTCTACGTGCTGCTTGGAGCCCCCTGCTGGTGCCAATCTATTCTCACTGTTGTGGCTCTGACCATGGTTTATCACCTGTATATGGTTCAAGTACTGAGATTCTCAGGTGGAGTCATACATTCATTGCCCCCTAGAATTTATGGGTTCTCGGGAACGAAGTTATGGTATTCCCAGTCAAGGCAGGGATCCGTTGTTTCCAGGTCTCATTATTCTCCTGACAACGATTCCAACCTCTTGCTTCTGACTTGGAGGCCAGAACAGTACTTTGAATTTCACAGAAACATCTAGAGGTTTTGGGGCTCCTGAAAGATCTGTCACAAGTCCCAGACATGCATGTTTTCCCTAGGAAAGGCTCTTTGGTTCACACTTAGAACAGAAGCGTCCCTCGGCATTTTATTGATCCTTTTAGCACAGTTTCTATCAAATTGATTCTTTTTTTTTTCTCAATTCAAACAAACTAGAGACAGAATCTGGGGCAGGTTAAGGAGACTTAGATAGCACACAGAAAAATGAGAAATACTGGCTGACAAACCTGCAGGGAGGGAAAGAGGCTGAACATGCCTGCGATGTTTTATGCACATCACATCCATCGTCACCATAAGTTCTATCCGGTAGATTCCGACTCCTGGCAGCCCCATGTGCGTCAGAGTAGAACTATGTTCCATAAGGTTTTCAGTGGCTGACTTTTCAGGAGTAGATTGCTAGGCCTTTATTCCAGAGTGCCTTTAGGTTGACTTGAATCACCAACCTTCAGTTAGTAGCCAAGCTCATTAACGATTTGCACCACTCAGGGACTCCTAGTTATCTATTACTATTAACTAATTACCTGAAATCTTGTGGCTTAAAGTAACAATAATTATTTCTCACTGTTTCTGCAGGTCAGGAATTTGGAAGGGGCCTGACTGAGCAGATTCTGGTTTCGGTGTCTCATGGAGTTGGATTTCCACATTGGCTGGGTCAGCAGTCATCTGAAGACTTACTGGGCCTGGAGGATTTACTGAATAAAAAATCAGGAAACTTTGTGCATGTGTGTGTGTGTGTGTGTGTGAGGCAATTTATTGATCATTGAACTCATGGAGACAATTGGTCTCTCAGATGGACTTTGGAGACTTGCAGTAAGACAGAGCTCATTCCTGTGGCTGGCAAGCTAGTGCTGACTATTGAAGGGAACATTGGACTCTCTGTAGGAACTCTTGAGTGTTCTAATGGCACGACAGCTGATCTCTTATAAAGAGAACAATCCAAAGAGACCAGTGCAAAATCTCCAATGCCTTTTATGGCCTAGGTTCAGAAATTACATACTTTGTTCACTTCTATTGTATTCCCTGGGTAACAGAGACCGGTCCTGATCAACATATAGAAAATGACACAAAGTTGTGAGGTTTATTAGCAGCCATCTTGGAGGCTGGTTACTATAGTCATGTATGCACAGCATGTTCCTATCTCTGGCTTCTCTGCTTCAGTAGTATCCTTCCTTCTTTTGGGGAAATGTCTCTTCTGTATCTCGCAATATAACCTACCCCGGCACCCATCACCCCTTAGATTTACAAAAGCAGGAAGATGACCTGTTGCTGTTAGGTGCTGTCCAGTTGATTTTCAACTCATAGTGACCTCATGTGACAGAGTAGAACTGTCCCATACATAGGGTTTTCTTGGCTGTAATCTTTGTGGGAGCAGACCACTAGCTCTTTCTCCCGCAGAACCAGTGGGTGGGTTAGAACTGCCAACTTTTTGGTTAGCAGCTGAGTGCTTAACTATGGTGCCACCAGGGCTCCTTGCTTAACCAAGGAGAATCAGGCATCACTCTCCAGGAATTTTATTCCTGCATGAAGATATACAGAATCAAAAGACCATCTGTGCTAAATCGTCCAATGAGATTTTAGGAGCATTGTCTTTGAACATGTGTTGTTTCCCTGGATCCTGTTCTCACAGCCTGGGTGTTCATTTCTTCCTGAACTTTTCTTCTTCTTAAGTAAATCAGAGTTGGTGTCATGGATTGAATTGTGTTCCCCCAAAATATCTGTCAACTTAGCTGGGCCATGAGTCCCAGTACTGTTTGATTTTCCACCATTTTATATGATTTCCCACCATTTTATATGATTTCCCTATGTGTTGTAAATCCTATAACTATGACGAAATGAGATGGATTAGTGACAGTTATATTGATGAGATATACAAGATTAGATAGTATCTTAAGCTGATCTCTTTGAGGTATAAAAGAGAGAAGTGAGCAGAGAGATGGGGGACCTCATACCACCAAGAAAGCATAGCCGGGAGCAGAGCACGCCCTTTGGACCTGAGGCTCCTGCGCTGAGATACTTCCAAACCAAGAGAAGACTGATGACATGGACCTTCCTCCAGAGCCAACACAGAGAGAAAGCCTTCGCCTGGAGCAGGTGCCCTGAATTTGGACTTTTAGCCTACTGGAGTGTGAGAGAATAACTTCTTTTTGTTAAAATCACCCACTTATGGTATTTCTGTTATAGCAGCACTAGATGACTAAGACAGCTGGTTTATTCACAATTAGAAAGTTCTAACTCCTATGTCTACTTTCAAGTATGTTTTTCCCCCTAGGATAAAAGATACAATGTGTGTTATGTGAATGAAAAATCAGGAAACTTTTTTTTTTCTTGTGTGTGTGTGTGTGTGTGTGTGTGTGTGTGTGTGTGTCTCAGGCAACTTATTGATCATTGAACTCATGGAGACAAGTGGTCTCTCAGGTGGACTTTGGAGACTTGCAGTAAGACAGAGCTTCTACCTCTTCTTGTAAGCTTCTGTCATTGCATTTGTCATAGTTAGGTGCCGTCGAGTCGGCTCTGACTCTTGGTCACCCCAGGTACAATGGATCAAAAAGTTGTCTGTCACTGCATTGTCTTCATGATCGTTGGTATGTATGAGTCCATTGTTGTGGCCACCATGTGTTCTGGGTGTGTTCCAACATTGGGGGTTCACGTTTCAGCTCTGTAATGGACAATATTCTGTCATGATCCATAGGGTTCCTATCGGCTAATTTTAGGCAGAGTGCCAGGCTTTTCTTTTTAATCTGTCGTAGTGTGGAACCTTTACTGAAACCTGTCCACCACGGGTGATGCTGCTGCTATTTGCAACACTGGTAACAGAGCTTCCGACATCATAGCCACATTCAAGCCACCACAGTACAACAAACTCATGGCAGACTCAGTTTTAACATATTACATTCCTTTCAGATCTAGCCTTGCTATAAATTGGAGTCCTGTTTATAGAGGATTTGCTAATTTACTTAACATTTTTAACTCATGGTTTAGTTTCATATATATGAAAGCAAAAATATGTTGCAAAATCTTACAGATCATTATACACAATTAATATTTCATTACATATCTTGAAATAATAAAATTCTTTGGTAAATTTGTAACTGTCTCTTATGCAGAAAGATTCCTATACACTAATGTGTATAAGAAATTTTCTTTGTAAAAAAGGATTTCTATAATGCAAACCTATTTTGAATGATCCTGTCTTCTTGATTTCATTATTTTAAACCATGAACACCAACTTCTGTAACGTACTTTCTCAGCTTAGTCTTCAAAGCTAATAGAAATAGACATTGTGTTCCAATCTTTTCACAACCTGAAAAACAAGCTTAGGGGAAGAAGGGATGCAATTATGTGTGGGAAGGTAAAAGCAAGGATAATAGTTTCTGGCACATTGTTAACTAAAAATCTGTGCGTGGGTGTTTAAGCCATCATCAGCCGATAAGGAAATATAAGAATCTTTCTGTGAGGCACTTCTTAAATATTTTTTAACCAAATTAATGTGTTGAGGTCTTTTGCTGCAATGATTAATTGGTAGCTAATTCTGATATTCCATGTAAATGAATCACATATAACATGATGAATCAGAGGCCAGCAAGATAAAAGCTACTGGTGCATATTTCATTTGAAGATGAGATTTCAGTATATTCCAAGCAGACAAAAACAGCTGTCTCCCGTTATTTGCTCGCATTTGAGTTTCACTGTAGGCGTTGATAGTCACCTAGAGCACAACTGCACACACAGGTCCACATATGAACCATCACAGGGAATACCAGCTTTCGCTGGCACTTAGTCAGGTGCTGTACCTTTTTCCATACGTAGTAACTGTATTTTGACTGCTTGGAGCATTTGTATATGTGCATGTTTATGTGAATACATGTCTATGTCTGCATGTTTGATTATTTGCACAAGGCTTGGTGTGTCTTTGCATTTGTGCATCTTCTTATACGTCCCTCTTATTGACTTAACAATCTATTTTTATTCCTTGCTCACTAGATAGATACTACTTCTTAAAACTCTAACTCCAGGTTTTTGTTTCTCTTTCTTTCATCCCATCACTGCAATATAGGGTTGACGTAACACATCAATCATTTAAGCCCTTCTTAAATTAAATGACTATTGAGAATCCAAGTTCCCTTTATCCTCTTTTCCTTCCTTTAACTCCTTCCCCTGTCCTTTATGACAATCTTTTCACTATTGTGGTTTCATAATACCCAAAATACAACATTTTCCTTATTTGCGGAAAGAGAAAAGCAAAGGGAAAAGTTTTATAATATCGCGGAAAGAAAGCATAGGTCAAAAAGATATATGGATGATAACTTTGGCATAGTGGTTTAAAAAGTTAAGTAGAGATAGCTGAAATTCAGTGGATGCCAACTCATGGTGACATTACATACGACAGAATGAAACATACTGCATCATCCTCTTGATTATTAGCAGGTTCAAGTCCATTATTGGGGCTATTGTGGCTATCCATCTCACCAAGGGTCTTCCTCAAATTTGGTGGCCCTCTACTTCACCAGACATGATGTCCTCCTCGAGAAATGTATCTGTCTTGATGCCCAAAGCAAGTGAGTTGGACCATGCTCTGCTGTGATCCACAAGACTTCCTTGGCTAATTTTCAGAAGTAGATTGCCAAGCCTTTCATAGTCTCTTTAGGCTTGAAGCTCTGCTGAAATCTGTCCACAATAGATGACTCTGTTGGTATTTGAAATACTGATGTTATGACTTCCAGCATCACAGCAACACAGAATAACAAACTGACAGAATAGTGGTGAAAAGTTACATAGAAGCAAGTTATTTATTTATTCCCCCAAAACATTAATTTTCTTCTATGTGCAAGGTACTCTTCTGGGCAATATTTAATAATGATAATAGTATTCATATGAAGCCCTGTTGGCACAGTGGTTAAGAGATTGTCTGCTAACCAAAAGGTCAGCAGTTCAAATCCACCAGGCACTCCTTGAAAACACTATGGGGTAGTTCATGTAATTGATTTGATGAGCCCTGGTGGCACAGTGGTTAACAGCTTGGCTGCTAACCAAAAGGTAAACAGTCCAAATCCACCCATCGCTCCCTGGAAACCCTATGAGGCAGTTCTACTCTGTCTGATAGGGTTGCTATGAGTCAGAATAGACTCAATAGCAACGGCTAATGGTATTCAACTTCTCAAATTTTGCTGCAAGTTGTGATGAAAGAAGAATGCCTGAATAAGGTATTTGTTCATTCATTAGGAAATGATCTTTCCAAAGGTAATTATGGTGGGAAGAACACTATACTTGAAGAGTACATGTTGTTCCTGTTCGGTGCTGTCCAGTCAGTTCTGACTCATAACGACCCTATATACAACAGTTCAAAACACTGCAAGGTCTTGTGCCGTCTCACAGCTGTTGCTATGTTTGAGCCCATCATTGCAGCCAATGTGTCAATCCATCTCATTGAGAGTCTTCCTCTTTTTCACTAATCCTCTACCAAGCATGATGCCCTTCTCCAGGGATTAGTCCTTCCTGATTACATGTCCAAAGTACATGAGACAAAGTCTCGTCATCAGGGCTTCTAAGGAGCATACTGACTGTACTTTTTCAAGACAAATTTGTTTGTTCTTCTGGCAGTCCATGGTGTATTCAATATTCTTTTTGAACACCATAAATCAAATGCATCAATTCTTCTTTGGTCTTCCTTATTCATTGTCCAGCTTTCTCATGGATATGAAGTGATAGAAAACAGCATGGCTTGGGTCTGGTGCACCTTAGTTCTCAAGAGTGACATCTTTGCTCTTTGACACTTTAACTAGGTCTTTTGCATCAGATTTGCCCAGTGCAATAGGTCTTTGGTTTCTTGACTGCTGCTGTCATTGTTGTACATTGATTTTGGATTCAAGTAAAATGAAATCCTTGACCACTTCAATATTTTCTCTATTTACCATGATTTTGCTTTTGGTCCCTTTGTCAAGATTTTTGTTTTCTGTATGTTGAAGGGTAATTCATACTGAAGGCTGTCTTTTGAAGAGCAGTGAACTTGAAGACTGCATATCTGCACTGAAATCCCTGCTTAACTTTCACACAGTGGCTTCTACACACTGTAGCCAGAGTCTTTATTTTAGAATACAAATCCGATTATGCTATCTTTTCTTCCCTTTGGTGGATTCTTATTGTTCTTAGGATAAAGACCACAGTGTTTATTATGGCCTATGGATTTGACATGGCCTATCTCTGCCTACTTCTCTAATGTCATCTAGTACTTTCTCCTCTTGTGTTGTTTGCTCTAGCAACTGTAACCTTAGTTCAATTACTAGACAATGCTCCATTTTCTTTTAGGACCATTGCCTGTGCTATTTTTCTTTTTAAAGCACCTCTCCTTCCTTTGGCTTTTCAGATTCTACTCGTTCTACCTGTAACCGAGTAGCTGATAAAGGTTTCAAGAAACCAGGTTGCTTTCCTTTGGATCATGTATTTCCATTTATTTTTGTGTATCCATTTGTGTGATGAATGTTGTCCTCTCCCACTTGACTGCTAACTCCCCTGAGAGAAAGAATTACTTCTGAGTCCTTGACCATTGGATCCTCTGTGCCTATCATAAACACAGAGTTTTTGCAATATAGATTTGAGGAAAATTTTTTATCTGATCTGAAACAAAGTTTCACCAATTATAGAACGATGATAATGCCTTATTTGGTAGATTAATTGAGAGAATGTGCATAAAATGCTTACCCTAAAATATAGGGTGATGTGGTGAGGTGGGTGTGAACACAACTCTAAGAGATGTCATTATGTCTTCTTACAGAAAGGAAATAACAAAAAAAATTTTTTAGGACAATTAAAAATAGAATAAAAAGTAAGTTTCTTCCCCTGCAGTTAAAGTGGTTAAACAATTTCTGTTTTGGGGTGGTTATAACTGGATCTCTAAATTATATATTCTTATTTCTAGTTCTTGATTTATCAACTTTAGACCATATCTATTGACTTCCTGTTATAAAAACTGAATTTAGACCGTTACACTAACTCCCAGCTTTCCCCCTTCATAATCCTGTGTTTTTATTATTTACATTATTACTTGTGAATCTTGTAGTAATATATTGTGACACTAAATAATATCTTCCAACAAGTATTTTTTGATTCATCTAATTTAAGAGTGCTTATCAACCTCATCTTATATAGGACAAGAAAGCACTTGCATTTTTCTTTAATTCTCATTGCACTTCCCATTTCCTACATTCTATTAGCCCTTTTTTTTTTTTTTTTATTAGCCCTACCATTTCTTTCCTAATGGAAATTTTATCTTCTGTTTGTTAGCTAGTTATTTTCTGTTTTGACTAAACAATGAATTTAAAAATTAAAAACTAATCAATCTCATTAAAATGTTAACATTATGTAAATGTGATGAATATTATGCGTAAACAATATTAAAATATATAAATATTATTTCATTGAAAACGGAGTGTAATCCTGTGTGATCAAAACTGTGCCACAAAAAAGAGAACATTCCAAGTTCTTAATGCTCAAAATCATGTTATTTTTAATGTGTCCAATACGTATTTTATGGGTTTCTTATACAACTTTTTATTTTCCGAAGAGGAACTAATTCTATTTGTCTGTTGTTATTGGTAGGAAAAAACCCCCCAAAACTCCATAAGTATAATCATATTATTAAGACCTTTCAGGATCTTAATCATAGACATTGTTGAATGGCATCAATTTCCTCTTTGAGGAAATTCTTCATGGAGCCCTTTGACTTCCTGGTTTCATTTACACTAATTTCACAGAGATTCCATTGCATCTCAATGTGATTCTTTTCCTCAATTTCCTTTTTAACCTGTCAAGAATATAAACTCAAGTAATTTTATATTTGAAGGATGGCTGCAAAAAGAGGTAAACATTATGATTCTTGAAGATCTGCAAACATTTTTCACTTTACGTCATGTCTGATTGATATTTTGATTGGGTATAGAATTCCAGCTTCCAACTAAATTTCCACAGAATTTCCAAAGGCATTTATCCACTGTCTCCGAGCCTTCAGTTTGGCTCATGACAAGTTTGATGCCGGTCAGATTTATTTTCCTTTGTAGGCAATTTAGATTTATTTCTTAAGCTTTTAAGAATATTCTTTATATTTTGGAGTTCTGAAATTCTGCTAGGATAGGCAACTGTGTTAATTAATTTTTTGTTTATCTTTATGACACCTAATAGGTGTCAGGAAATATATTTTAAAAAATAATTTTCCTCTGTCCCCAATTTCTTTATGTCCACTTTCTAGAATTCATCTTAACTAGATGTTAGTACTTTTGATTGATTCTTCCTGTCATTTTAATAATTTTCATATTTTTGTCTTTTTGCTGAATAATTATTTATAAATTCATTAATATACTCAAAAAATATTTATTGAATACCTTCCAAATTAATATTGTATTCTGGGCTCTGTTAATACAGCAGAAAACAGAAAAAAAACCTCTGCTCTCATATTATGGGGTTTAACATAACACTAAGCATCCTGGAAGGTTTCCTCATCTCTATTAATAAAGAACAACAATTTTGTCTCCACCTATTTTCATTGTATTATTCATTCTTTTACTAAATTTTGAAATTGCACTTATATTTTTAATGTTGAAAAATATCTTTTTCTTTATTATGGCTGCAATATCTACTTGAGTAGTGCTGAGATTCTTGTTTTTTTTCTTAAGAAAATTTAATTTCAGAAACATGATATAGAAGTTTTGTAGATACACATGGAAAAACCAGACAAGACAGGATGAAAGTGGAGACAATTTAACCAGATGGCTATCCTGTCTGTCAGTTAGCGTAGGGAGTTGAAATTCTATAGGTGTGACATGCAGCAGAACTGAAAAGAAGTACTCCTCTTCTTCCTCACCCTCTCTTTGGACATAATCTACACATACCAAACTCCTCATAATCTTTCTTTAGGGCAGTCATGTTATTAAATGCCCATAACAGTCTCCCTTCTCCAAGCTAATACCCACATTACAAAGCACGGTTGAAGGGGGTCTTATCCTCAACAAGGGCTGTGCCTTGGCCTGGTCACCACAGTGGGGGTCTGGTTATTAATACTAACCGGGAAGCCAGTGGAGTACCAATCTAAAAATAATATATATATTTTTCTTGATGGTAAAAAGGGAAGTATTGACATCTTGGGAACCATAACACCATGGTATGCAAAATGGCAAGAGTCACATTTTATATCCTAGTCTATGAATTCAAAGGTGGCAATTCTTGAATTATGGTGTTGGCAAAGAATATGGAATATACCATGGACTTCCAAAAGAATGAACAAATTTATCTTGGAAGAAGTACAGCCAGAATTCTTCTTAGGAACAAAGATGGCAGGACTTCATCTCACGTACTTCTGACGTGTTAACAGGAGGGATCAGTCCCTGGAGAAAGACGTCATGCTTAGTAAAGTAGAGGGTCAGCAAAAGAGGAAGACCCTCAATGAGATGGATTGACTCAGTGCCAGCAACAATGGGCTCAGGCATAACAAAGATTGTGAGGCTAGCACAGGATCAGGCAGTGTTTAGTTCTGTTGGCATAGTGTTGCTATGAATTGGAACAGACTAGACAGCACCTAATAACAACAATCCATGCATTTACCATGGAGAAGTTTCTACGGAAAGATATTCTTCACAAACATTCTCAGCAGAGATGATTAGGTATATGTGACCAGAAGAAACTGAATATGGGGATAGCATACAGAATGGTCTAGAATTCTGATAACCATTGGCGTCGAGTCGATTCTGACTTATAGTGACCCTATAGGACAGAGTGAAACTGCCCCATAGGGTTTCCACGGAGCACCTGGTAGGTTTGAACTGCCGACCTTTTGGTTAGCAGCTGTAGTTCTTAACCACTATGCCACCAGGGTTTTCAGAATTCTGGTAGATCCACATTTATGATATGTTCAAGACTGATGGAGGCAGTTATGGAGTACCTCATCTATTTAATAAGGGTGTTAAAGTCAACATAATTTAAGTACTCAATACCAAGGATTTTGCAAATATATACATATGGCTTCAATTTCTACCATGAAGGCACAATCTCAGTGATCTGGGTGATGTGGGTGGCAAGGTTGGAGTTAGAGGGGAATGAAGTTCAATTATAACTGGGAGGTCTAGATAAATGAAGAATGTGAGCTTGGACATCTGCCCATATTCAACAAAAAGACTTTTCATAAGCAGAAATAAACCCAGACCTAGTTCCTCTACTATAGATGTGGAAAGCTAAGACTTTCCAAAGACCTCTGCACTCATTGCCCAAGTTTGAATTCTGTTCAAGACTAAGTCAATGATTTCCTTGCCAATATACAGTGTCCCTGGCATAGTTATTGGCAGAATTTTTCTTGTCAGTGATGTGCTGCTTAGGGAGGAAGAGCCAGGGGTAAGTTCCAGCGCAAATTTCATAAATAAATGTGGGTTTCAGATCTACAACACTGCCTTGGAGACATACTTTCTACCACTCATCTCATTGGAGGTGATAAAGGTGTCACCTCCTCCACTCTCTAATAGTGGTTTTGCTAATTAGCTAAAGGACATGTTTTCGACAATATAGCTCCCAGCAGGCAATTGCTTATCTGGGCTCCAGTCTGGTAATTATGGTGCAGTTGAATGTACATACGTGGCTATGGAATAGGAGATGAAGCAAACTGAAGCAGACACAGAGTCCTAGTCAACATGAGAACAACCCAAGGTTCAAATAATTCACTTTAAATTTTTCAGAAGATTGATTCTATTCTCTGAATTATCTCTTTTGTTTGAGAATTTGTTGTTGGGTTTGTTTATGTTGATATTTCTTTTTCAGTATAAAAAGGTCCCTAAATCTTAGTTGTTTGCTCATGTTTATGAATAATGATTAGATTGGTTAACAAGAGGTTTCTCTGAATTTAATAGATAAGTTCAAAAATAGAAAGAGGGAGACAGCATATCAAATGATGTAGTCTACCTTACATATAACAACCTTATTTAGAAAATATATAAATATGAAATAAAGTTGCACTGTTTTTTGAATAATGACACTATTGTCACCATCATTGTGATTGATCAATATTCATTTCTCCTTATTAGAGGTGTCCATATGCTGTGAACTCAAAGGTTTATACAGTTAGACTAGATAGAATTCCTGTCTTAGAAAGAGTTACAGCCTATTGGATCTAATTTTCATTCAGTGACTATGGAAAATGCATCAACTTGTCAAACCTCATGTCAATTTCAGGGCAAATATTAAATAATGAAGATGGTTTATTACAAAAATCCTGTGAGTAACCATTTTAACTTCTTTTACAGAGATTTTCGGACATGCTTGGGATAGAAAATCAGGAAAGTAAAGATGAATACTTTTATGGCAACTTTTTCTTCTTTGCCACAAGAGATGTGTTTCATTCATAGCCCTTTAAGTACTGGTTTTAAAATATTAAAATATTGTGTTGCCATATTTTATTTGCTCTTTTTGTATGCTCAGAGATAAAATAACAATATCAAAGCAGTAAATGCTACAAAGGAGATATTGATGAAAATAGTAGTGTAATAGAAAAATATAACGCACGTTTTATATTTATATGGGAATATTGAAAAACAAATCAAACAGAAGGGAGATTCTGTAAGAAGTAATAAATAAGAAAAAATATGTCAATTAAATTTTCTCTTTTAGTTCCTCTTCTTAAAGACCATACTTGTATTTTCTTTGTGATGCTTCATCCAACTGCCAGAAAGTGGTATTAAACTACAAGCAAAGTTGACCTCTGCAGACACTGGAACTAGTCTGTAGAGGTCTCATAATAGGTGATTTTTCAAAGTCAGCATTTCTTACTTCAGTTAATATGCAAATAGCTTCCAAGATTTTGTTCTTTCATAAGTTCTCAGTGCTTTCCAGAATCATTTTGAGGTATACATCCTTATCAAAAAACAGAAGAGAAGATTTCAATTCTCCCTGGCAAAGGAATTAAGTACATATTATCCGTACCCTCTTCCATCTTCTTTTCCCAGTTGTTGTAGTGATCTGTTTATCTTTTTATTTCCAATGATATTTAAAGAACACTGTGTGCGATTGCCCCTAAACATTTCCTTTTAATTAGTTGGTGATGTGTAAATACAACTGTTTGTGTTAGGCGACGCCATGTGTGTCAGAGCAGAGCTGTGATCCAGAGGGTTTTCAATGGCTGATTTTTCAGAAGCAGATCATCTGGCCTTTCCCCCAATGCACTTCTGGGTGGACTCGAACCTCCTACCATTTGGTCAGCAGCTGAGTGCACTAATGGTTTGCATCACCCAGGGACTCTAGGACTCACTTTAGGAAGCCAGAAATAGTCCTTTCCCAGAGCCAGTCCAATTACCTTTCTGAGAGACCTTGACTTTTATGGAAAACTCCCAAAGGGACAATGTGGATTTCCCTCTAGATACATACTAAAGATGCCTGAGTGCGTGAAGAGACGACCTTTTTATCACGAGGTTAAAGTTTTTAATGTTTTATTGAAAATAGTTATAGTCAAATCAAAGTAATGTGGCTCTACAATGGGTACATTAAATACGCAGGCAAAGTGTTTCTCCTTTTCTCTTTTTTTGAAGTGAGTTGATACTTTTATGGAAGCAATAACTTCTTTGGAGCTCCCCTTAGTACTAAAAATCAATACTCCTTTTCTGAAACCTTTGGGCACTTACATGCTCAGCTCCAAATTTTATGTAGCTGTGCTCAGTTACTGTCACCGGAATCTACATATTTGCTTCAAACGTGACTAGTAACTCCAAATTCTGCCTAGTTTAGTCCTATAATGTGAATTTGTATATGTGTGCGTTACTATTACTCCTGGTCTGAAGACTCTGGATTCTACTAAAATTGTTATTGCTCTCATGACTTGTAATGGTGTATCTGCTCATACATATGTGACTCCCGGGCCACTCCTAATTTGCTTTACCCTAGACAGAGTTTTCAATATGCTGCAATAAATCAGAGACTGTGCATGTAATACTCCTTGCAAGAATTTCTAATAATTAAAAACATGTTGAGGAAAAAATGATGCTCTAGTACAACATTATGTTTCATCAGTTTTTCACATATTAATATATCCGAAATTAGTTTTTGCATTATGATCAATGGCATCTTAGTTTTGATTTTAAAAAAGAAAATGGTACAATTTACTGGAACGCTTATGTCCTCAAGCACGGCTCACTCCAAAATATAAGGATTCAATTGGGTCAGAAATTTAAAAATCTGCTTCTACTCATTTGCAAGAGGAATGAATTCCATAGTGAGTTTTAATTTCTGAAATAAAGCCCTATATCATTGTGGAGATACTAAAGATGTTGGGGGAAGTTCCAAGCATAGCCATATTTTAGAGGATGGAATATAAATTAGACCCTGGGTCAAAAAATGCCTTTCTTTTTCATGATCCAACTAACTAAAAAAAAAAAAAAAGGAACTGCCAAAATAGAAAAAATAAATAAAGCCCGCAAAACCACAACTAACACGGTATTGCCATGCTTAGAAAAGTTGGAAATAACTTTCAATCAAATGGGAAATTTTTAAGAGTGTTCAGAATCAAAAATGAAGAAAATTCCCCAAACAATCTAATTTTTGGCCAGAATAACAACTTAATAATATAGCTATCTTGTTAATCTCACACAAAAATCCATTTTCTGTTGAAACCACTTCAACAAAAGAAATTCTAATGAAAAGACCATTAAAGGGATGCGATTCAAGCCCTCTGGCTCTTTGCAGTAGATGACTTTGCAATCCACTGTTAGTTGCAAAATTATTGAAAGCCAAGTGGGCGCAGACTGTTTGTGTTCTGCCAGCATTTTGAGGTGGATAAGCGAAATTTGCCTGACGCTCAGTACACAGCATCCCGCTGTGTTAGCATCGGCAGTGGCTGAGGCTTATGGCATTACCCAGTAAATCTTGCTCCAAACATCATTCAAGACAGAACCTTTTTTTTGTTTTTTTTAAAGAAATGTATCTTGGACTTGACAGACCTGAAAAATCAAATCAAAGTTTCAAAACCAAGGGTAGGTGGGATGAAACCACATTAAGCCAAAAGTTAGCCTAGAGAAGTTGGTAAAACTAAACTTTTTTTTCACAAATGTTGTAAGTATGCTTAAAAATCCTACTTGATTGAAATTTAATAAGATTTTAATTAATTTATGCAGCCCAATTAAAAGAGAAATAACACTAAAAATTGAAAAAGCCCATAGACTTTGAGACTGTATGTTCTTAGCATTCTGCAGCCAAACTAGATAAACTAAATGATTCTGGACTTGGAGGTAAAAAAAAAAAAGGAAAAGACACAAACACAAAAACAAAAAAACTGTAAGTCTCTCTAGCTCAAATCTAATCCCTCCTGAACAACAGCTGTGATCAATACTTGGAAGGGACTGGGACAAACATGAAGATACACTGCCTAGCTCTTCAAGGCAGAAAGGCTAACTTATCACCCAAGGAATAGCCTTTCTAAGGCAGTCCACATCAAATGATTGAGCATGGTGAGGTCAATGTTGGTGCACCAGGAAACAAGTCTGATGGGTGTCTATGCTCCAGAGCTCCCACAGAGTTAGATAAGGCTTTGCCAAGACTGTCTTGCTGCTCAACTTTCCACTCCGCTCAATTCTGCTTCCTCCCACTTCCACAGCCGTCAAGCTCTAATATTTATCCTACGTGCTGAACTCTTTCTCAGTGTCTGCTTTTGGAAAACCAATCTGTGACAGGGAGCATACAAACATTATCTCTATAAGAAAAATGTGAAGGCCAACTTCTCTCTGAACATGTCACAACAGATTGCTCAGCCCACAGAGGGCTTTGGGGAAGTAAAAAAAAAAGCCATCTGTGGTATCTGATCCTGCTTGTCCCAGGGACTGACTTCCTTGCTACCTTGCCAGAAAGAGTTGTATATTAGTCCCTTTTTTCTTCCAGACTCTTGCTTATGAAATGATAATTATTGGAAATGTTCTGTTTTTTTTTTAATACTATTTTTAAAATCTGAATTAAAAAAAAAAAATCTACCTCTAGAGGAAAGAACTGTAAAGGAGAGAAATGTGCACATGAACTGTTGCAGAATGACTCCAGACTGGCTTAAATTTAACAGCTTATTTCAATACTCTCTAATCTACCTGTGTATTTCCATCTAATTAATAAACCACACACCAGAAAGGTAAAGAGGCCTATTTATTTAAACAAAAAAGTGAAAAACAAGGGTAGGGTTAACCCAACCCCTTTATCTCCCTCTTGTGGCTCTAACAGCGGTGATTCTCACTATGGGAACTTTCTTCCTCAGGATGCATGTGGCTGGCAATGAATGTGATGTTGCTGCATAGGCCACTGTGTGATGGAATTTGTTCTCATTCTTATGGGGGAAGTCAAGAGGGTTGACGTTGGGTCTCAAGGCATCATCTACAGTATATATCTTAGGTTCTTGAATTTTTCCCTTCCCTCACCTTTTCCAGTCCACAGCACCTGTCTATCAGATACAAAACTTCTTATAAATGGCTCTACTCCCCCAACCAAGGCTATTCATCAGAAATTGAAACTCATCTCTTATTGTTCAATTACCTTTAAATCCTGGTGAGAGGAGTGAGTGCCTTAAATGTTCTTAGCTATACAAAATAACGAATGTTAGGAATAAGACAAATTCTTCTGGCTAGAAGTATTTCAAGGGCTAATGTGTATTTATAATTGAGTTGTGAATATGTTAATATAATTCTCAATTTTCGTAGAAGAAAAACAAACTACAGCAACAATAAAAGCAAAAAATTAACAACAAGGAAATTTCCATACTTGCTCTATCATTTTCTCCTGAGCCTGAAAGTTATGTGTATAATCACAGAAGATAATTTAAAGGAATAGCCAGTGAGGTAATCCTTCCCAACCTCCATCACACACATGCCTCTCAAATACCCACTTGTGATTTGCAAAGAAGATGAGAAACAGACCAGTGAGATGACTGGTTATGAAGTTCATGAAGAAAAGTGATGTCAATTTTTATGGAAGCAAATGGCCCATACTTGAACCTTAGAGTGAGACTCCCAGAAAATAAAAATCCTTTACTGTCTTCCTTATATTTATTGATATAATTCTCTTTGTTTTTTAATTTTTGTAGGAGACTAGACTGATTTTTTTTTTAACTGTGACATGCCAGTCTTTAAATGTCAATCATTCTAAGTGTCTGAGTATTTTGAGAAGGAAGGCTTTTAATACAGAAAAGTAGTTGCTTAAAAAAAAATGTTGGAAAGGCTGAAGAAGCAAAGATCAGAAAAAGCTACTGTTAACTCTCAGGTGATCTGATAGTTTTCAGGGAGTCAGGAAGTTAATACTATAATTCAGGAAATTCAGAAAACCTACTATGATGTTCACTTCGGTATTCAGCACCAAGACAGGTGATTCATGGGAGAATGCCTGGAGTCTTAGCAAAATTTCCCATCTGCTAATGACCACATGTCTAGAGGAAGAATAATGGCCTCTGTGTTTCCAACAAATGCCTCTCATTGGTGAAATCTAAATGAGAACTGCGCTAAAAAGTTCTCTAGGACATATAAGCTTCAGAATGCCTAGTTTCTTAAATCTTTGTTTTCCTTTTAAGTTTATTTCTACCATGTGTTACCTAAGAAAAATGATATAAACTTACTTCATGTTACTCTTATGGTGGCAAGATTGCATTCAGTGGGAACACCCTTAACTACCTTGCTTTTTAATAAAAATGCACAGTCACTTTGCTGGGTGCACAGGTGTGCTATGCTATAATTGCCCTCTAACCATCTCCATAGCCGCTAATGGACATAATAGCTCCTAGGGGGAGATGATTGCCCTCTGAAAAACTCAGAACTCTGTTCAGCTCTCTTAGTGGAGTAAAGGAGGAAGAACTGCTCCTACCCACAAAGAACTGCTCCTGAAGCCAGTAAAATCTAGAATAGCCATCAGGAGGTGGTTACCCACTCCGAACAGGGGCAATAAACAATGTCTATTTTTATTGCCTGCAGGGGGCCTTCCACATTTATTACCCTCTTTTTACCCTTTAATACACTTTTTATCACCCCTTTTGCCTACCTGTTCTCTGTATGTGCTATTTGGCACATAGACACAGCCATCCTATTAATATTTAAGCCCGAGAGAGGGGCCTAGCCATTCTCCTCCCAAGATGCAAAGTGAGGCATGCTTAGATGCGATCTAACAGTACCCTGGGACGGGAATCTAACTTTGGGTAACTTTGGCTGATAAAGATGTGTGCTGTTCTATTCATCCCTGTCCTGTTTATTTTTTGAGTAATAAGTGCCTATCGATCACCATTAGAATAGTGTCTGGTCTGTGCTCTGCTCCAAACAGTCTTCACTAAGAACACGTGAATACGGCACATTGACCATGCCTTATGAAATCTATCAAAATGAATGAATACTTTTGTTCAAAGTTATGCTTGGATTGACAGGAGGGATGGTTTTTATGAACTGCTCATGGTTTGAATGTTTTGACTTGAAAGGGAATTGTTTTTCTCTAGTTTCCTCGAAGATAATAACTTTCCTAAGGTTTTTAATGCTCTTTTTGGAATAAGCTAAATTTAGTGTCACTCGGCAGTCTTTAACTCTTTTTTTTTTCTTCAGTCTTTTCTGATTTATCCAGTTATTTTTAAGAATGTAGACATGATATGAGGCTATGAGTTGATGTCTGACTCTGACTAATTCATCTAGGCTCTCTCTGCATACTCCACCTACATGTTTCTGTTTTTCACCACTGAATTCCAGCTAAAAGATCAGCAGTGTCCCATTCTCTATGATACTCCAGCCTACAAGTAGGCTATATTTAAGCAGCCAAAGCTCAGTATTTAGTGGCTTAATATTAAGATGTCTTTGCTGCTAAGCCATCTATGTCATTGCTCACTTTCAGTAAATAGGCTTCAGGCTTGTTCACTGGGTATGACTTTGTTAGTTTGGGTTTTATTCTGGGAGGTGAGTGGAAGGCTATCCTGTCCATCTCTCTGATTTCCCCAGACCTTCAGCCTAATGACTCCTGCCTTACCCATCTTGTTTGAAAAGTCTTTTATCTGCTGGAATGTGAGATTTTTACCAGCTGTGTTCAACTTTCAGAGTAGAAATAAAACAGGCAGCATATAATCAGTTTGGTAAAATTTAGAGAATTGCTGAATGGGCATGACCAGATTTACTGAATAGGAGGTGAGATGGCTGAAGATGCTGGTGAGACAGAGATCGAAATAATGAATTCTAAAGTAAGATTGAACTTTGAAGGAAGTATAGCTAACAGGATTTATAGACTAGGAGGAAAGGGATGTAACATTTGGGTTTCAGCAGAAATTAGACAGCAACCTTGAAAGAGTCTAGATACTAATAGAAAGGCAAGTTTAAGAGAAATCAATAATGCATGGTAAATCTCCCCAGGACTATCAACATCAGGAAACTGTTGACATCAGCCCTAGGCCTGAAAGGCAGGGTAAAAGAGTGGTGAGAAAAAGGGACAGAAACAGACACACGTACACACACACACACAAACACACACACACACACACAGATTGGCTTTAGTGAGCTGTAGCAGTAGAAGGATGCAGGGTAATAAATTCCTCAACTCCACTCTTCTCCCACTCTCTGATATCAATTCTGTGCCTCATTGGGTGGACTAACTAAAAACCAGAGGTAAGGAATCCTGATTGGGTTGCAGGTTGCTGAGAATTGTCCCTCTTGGGCAAGGAAGGAGGCAGTTGATATAAGATTTTTTAATGTAAAGAAGTAAGAAATTCGTAGTATTAAAAAAAAATAGAGATGGCTTTTAAGCATTCAGAGTCAAAGTGGTTTTGGGGAGTGACAAGTTCTACGATACAGTCAAGTGAGTGGATTGATAAAGTAGAGAATTGGTGAAGGTCATTTGTCTTGGTGTTGAAGGTAGAGTAAAAAACTGTCCCAGTTTGTGCAGGACTGAGGAATTTCTGGAGACATGGAAATTCTAGTGATAAAATTAAAAGAGTCATAGGGAAACCAGGACGGTTGATCAAACTTATTCAAGGATTACTATTTATTGGCAGGAATTCCATTCAAAGGGAAAACATTATCCAATTTAGAGCAATAGTATAGCACTAGGAGTATTTGCATAAACTTGGATAATAGTCTTATTAACTGGTCTTCCTTGTAGGCATATGGATATTATTCTATCACTGACAGCATTGTACTTCAGGATAGATCTTGAAATGTTCTTTTTGACAATGAATGCAACATCATTCCTACTCAAGCTGTCATTCCCAACATAGTAGATCGCATGATTGCATGATTCAAAATGACTAATACCAGTCCATTTCAGCTCACTAATGCCTAGGATATTGATCTTTATGCATTCCATTTTATTTATAATGATTTCCAGTTTTCCTGGATTCATAATTTGTACATGCCATGTTCTGATTATTAATGGATGTTTGCAGCTATTTCTTCTCCTTTTGAGTCGTGCCACATCAGCAAATGAAGGTCCTGAAAGCTTAACTCTATCCATGCCATTAAGGTTGACTCTATTTTGAGGAGGCAGCTCTTCCCCAGCTGTGTTTTGAGTGCTTTGCCACCTGAAGGGCTCATCTTCTGGCACTATACCAGGCAATGTTCTGCTGCTATTCATAAGGTTTTCACTGGCTAATTCTTTTCAGAAGTAGACTGGCGGATCCTTCTTCCTAGTTTGTCTTAGTCTGGAAGCTCAGCTGAAACCTGTCCACAGGGGATGACTCCGCTGGTGTTTGAATAACGGTGGCATAGCTTCCAGCATCACAGCAACACACAAGAGCCCACAGTATGACAAAATGGCAGATGCATGCACTATACCAAAAAGAATTGGTTGACATTCAAACATTTCAGGAGGTAACACATGATCAGGAACCAATGGTACTAGAGGAAGAAGTACAAGCTACTCTGAAGGCATTGGTGAAAAACAAGGCTCCAGGAACTGACAGAATATCAATTGAGACGTTTCAACAAACAGATGCAACACTGGAAGTGTTCACTCGTCTATGCCAAGAAATTTGGAAGACAGCTACGTGGCCAGCTGACTGGAAGAGATCCTTATCTATGCCTATTTCCAAGAAAGGTGATCCAACTGAATGTGGAAATTATGGAACAATATCATTAATATCATACACAAGCAAAATTTTGCTGAAGATCATCCAAAAGTGGCTGTAACAGTATATCCACAGGGAACTGCCAGAAATTCAAGCCAGATTTAGAAGAGCACACGGGACCAGGGATATCAGTGCTCATGTCAGATGGATCCTGGTTGAAAGCAGAGAATACCAGAAGAATGTTTTCCTGTGTTTTATTGACTATGCAAAGGCATTCGACTGTGTGGATCATAACAAATTATGTATATTGTTGCAGAGAATGGGAATTCTGGAACACTTAATTGTGCTCATGAGGAGTCTGTACATGAATCAAAAGGCAGTTGTTTGAACAGAGCAAGGGTATACTGCATGGTTTGAAGTCAGGGAAAATGTGCGTCAGGGTTGTATTCTTTCACCATACCTATTCAATCTGTATGCTGAGCAAATAATCTGAGAAGCTAGACCATATGAAGAAGAACACAGCATCAGGATTGGAGAAAAATTCATTAACAATCTGTGAAATACAGATGACACAACTTGCTTGTTGAAAGCGAAGAGGACTTGAAACACTTACCGATGAAGATCAAAGACCACAGCCTTCAGTATGGCTTTCACCTCAACATAAAGAAAACAAAAATCTTCACAACTGGACCAATAAGCAGCATCATGATAAATGGAGAAAAGATTGAGGTTGTAAAGATTTCGTTTTACTTGGATCCACAATCAACATGCATGGAAGCAGTGGTCAAGAAATCAAAAGACAGTGTATTGGGCAAATTGGCTGCAAGAGATCTCTTTAAAGTGTTAAAGAACAAAGATGTCACCTTGAGGACTAAGGTGCACCTGACCCATGCCACAGTGTTTTCAATGACTTCATATACTTGTGAAAGCTGGACAATAAATAAGAAAGACCGAAGAAGAATTGACGCTTTTGAATTGTGGTCTTGGTGCAGAACGTTGACTATACCATGGACTGTCAAAAGAATGAACAAATCTGTCTTGCAAGAAGTACAACTAGAATGCTCCTTAGAAGCAAGGATGGCAAAACTGCATCTTACATACTTTGGACATGTTGTCAGGAGGGATCAGTCCCTGGAAAAGGACAACATGCTTGGTATAATAGAGGGTCAGTGAAATAGAGGAAGACCCTCGATAAAACGGATTGGATTGACACAGTGGCTGCAACAATGTGCTCAAGCATAGCAACAATTGTGAGGATGGCACAGGACCGGGCAGTGTTTCCTTCTATTG